>NC_047503.1:28368647-28578647 GCF_902827115.2 Pseudochaenichthys georgianus | reverse complement strand
ACTAATTGTTTCCCCTGCCTGTCACCTCCCTCTGCTTCTACGCTTCCCTCCGCCTCTCTCTTTCTTTCCTCCAACATTTCTCCTCTGTACTCCACTGCTCTTTGTACGGCTGCTAATAGAGGAGCAGTAAATAATAGCAATAATAGTAAATAATAGGTATGCTGTTGACTTCAGAGTGCAGTGAAGGAATCTCAGAGGGTGGTGGGAGCCACCGAAACAAAACAGGTTTGGAGGGGAGATGGAGGAAAGCAATGAAAGTAGTGTGGGAGGGTAGAGGGGGAGAGACACAAAGAAGAGAAGGAGTGAGAGGGGACTCAATGTGTAATGGTCACTTAGCCTGGCAGCTAGTCCATGAAGCCGTGAGGCTGTCAATCTGTCAAAATGCACCCCGTGTTGTCCTGACTCTCTCAAAACACACACACACACACACACACACACACACACACACACACACACACACACACACACACACACACACACACACACACACACACACACACACACACACACACACACACACACACACACACACACACACACACACACACACACACACACACACACACACACTCTCTCCTTCGCGCTGTGTCTTTGATGTGTGCCACAGGGATCCTCAAAGCCAGTTTCAGCACAGTGTAATGGATGTGGCATTGTCACTTGATGCTCTCTCAGTCTCGGTGTGCGGTGGTTTGATTCCCTGCGATGTGGTTCACTTGGTTTTGCTAACCATGAAGACAAGTTATCCCAATGCTGCCACCAGATGTAGCGCTGCCACACCAATAAAAAGAGCAGATGAGATGGTTTTTACATCGGAAAACTTAAGAAAAGGGATGTTGAGTAGTGGAGAAAAAGTAATACAAAATTCTACAAACAAACACGCTTGTGTCATTTATGCACCTCAATTAATAATAATAAATAAGAAAATACTGAACTGAAATTAATAATGAAGCAGAAACAGAATGGTATGCTCTATTTATTTTTGTTGTGATGGAGTTTTCCACATTTTAGATGAAATTGATGACTTGGTGTATTACATTACATTTCATTTAGCTGACACTTTTATCCAAAGCGACTTACAATAAGAGCATTCGACCAAGAAGATACAAACTTGAAGAACACAGAATAATATAAGTACATTAGGTTTCATAGAGCCAAACATTTAAAGTGATACTCAACAGGCTTTAGATAAGCCAGTCCTTTGTTAGTATATAAGTGCTTTGTTAGTATGTAAGTGCTTAGTTAGTATCTTTTTTTCATTTTCTTTGTCAAAGTGGAGTCGAAAGAGATGAGTTTTCAGTCTGCGCCGGAAGATGTGTAGGCTTTCTGCTGTCCTGATTTCAATGGGGAGCTCATTCCACCATTTTGGAGCCAGGATAGCAAACCCACGTGTTTTTGCTGATGGGAACTTGGGTCCCCCTCGCAGTGCGGGTGCAGCGAGCTGTTTGGCTGATGCAGAGCGGAGTGCACGTGCTGGGGTGTACAGTTGAACCATGTCGTGGATGTAGTAAGGGCCAGATCCATTCGCAGCATGGTACGCAAGTACCATTGTCTTGAAGTGGATTCTAGCAGTTACCGGAAGCCAGTGGAGGGAGCGGAGGAGCATTTAGGAAGGTTGAAGACCAGACGAGCAGCTGCATTCTGGATGAGCTGCAGAGGTCGGATGGCACATGCAGGTAGACCAGCCAGGAGGGAGTTGCAGTAGTCTAGGCGTGAGATGGCGAGAGCCTTGACCAGAAGTTGCGTTGCTTTCTGGGTCAGGAGGGGACGTATCCTCCTGATGTTGTAAAGAGTGCATCTGCAGCAGTGGGTTGTAGCAGCGATGTTTGCAGTGAAGGACAGGTTGTTATCTAGGATCACTCCCAGATACCTTGCAGTCTGTGTCGGGGAAACAACAGAGGTGCCGATGTTGATTGTTAGGTCAAGAGTGGGACAATCTTTTCCCGGAAGAAAAAGCAGTTGAGGTGATGAGCAGACATCCACTGAGAGATGTTCGCTAGACAAGCAGAGATGCGTGTGACAACCTGGGTCTCTGAGCGGGGAAAAGACCGAATGAATTGAGTGTCGTCAGCGTATGGTACTGTATGGTTATAAAGTACCAGAGCATCTTCCGAGTATACAGGATCAAGCTCTTTTCCAATTCTTTACCATAGCAGCGAGCTAGAAAGCTTTTTCAAGTCATTAAAACATTATCCTGTATTTTATCATGATCCTTTATTTTCTGATCCCTTAAAGTCTGTTTAGATGTTTTTACGGTAACACTTTATATTAAGGTACACAAATTAATCATCAACTAGTTGTTAATTAACATGCATATTAGCAGTATAATGGCTCTTTATTAGTCATTATACAACACTTATTAATACCTTATTCTACATGACCATATTCTACAAGTAATAAGCCAAGTTGAGAGTTTTTCCTCAATAACCCTCTAATTAGTGCTTATTTATTGCAAGTAAGGAAGTTGTTGTACATAAGTTTTGGTCTTAATATGCGCTGCTCAATATGGGCCTTTTAAGGCAGTAGTAGCACAATAATTGTAATTCTCCCATAATAACACTTAACAAATATGATCTATTCTTATGGAACAAGACATGAAACTATAAGTGTTAATTGTGTCTAAATAACTGAAAATTAGGTATTTATATCTTATAATATGTTTTGGGGTATTGACAGTTCAGCTACCAATAGCAAGGTGATATTGACCTGTATGTTTCATATTTGCACATTTATATTTTTGTAAAATTTGTACTGAAGGTTAGACAGGAAACCGGGTACAGGAAGTAGGAGAACGTGAACTGAATATAATGGCAGTAGACATCCATGAATACATTGCTACTAATTTTCCCTTTGCAACCTGAAGAGTAAAAGGGTCAAGTCCGTCAGAAAGAAATGACTGTAAGTGTAAGTGTGAGCCTTACACTTACACTGTAAGGATTAGTAACATGTATTGTGTTTATGTGATGACATGTGGAGATGTTTAAACTCAATGAGAAAATGCGTTAGCATTCGCGCAAGCATTTGCGTTAGCATTCGCGCTAGCGTTAGCATACATGCTAGCGTTAGCTATACTAGCCTGTATACATGCTTATTGTACAGCTAGCATTAGCTATATTTACCTTGTTTACACTAAGCGGTCCTATGTGTTCATCTGTGTATGTTACACTTGCATGTATGAGATCATTACGTGCCTTGTAACTTCTTTTTTTATAGTTTCATTCAATTTGAATGTCAGTGGACTGCAAATAAGTCAATAAAGGAGCATGGCTGCTCATTCCCTGGCTCTCAAAAGAGTTTGGCTCTATGTTCACACTGAGACAACACATAGAGAGAACAGTACACCTAGTGTGTAAGTACATACAAGCAGGTCACACAGTATGATCACAAATACATAAACTCTTAAAAATCAGTTTTTATTAAAAAGTACAGGCTGCATATGTGTTCTCAGCCTTGGAGAAACTTGCCATGTTTTGGTATGTGTCTGAACCTCTGAACACACACACACACACACACACACACACACACACACACACACACACACACACACACACACACACACACACACACACACACACACACACACACACACACACACACACACACACACACACACACACACACACACACACACACACACTCTCTCCTTCGCGCTGTGTCTTTGATGTGTGCCACAGGGTTCCTCAAAGCCAGTCTCAGCACAGTGTAATGGATGTGGCATTGTCACTTGATGCTCTCTCAGTCTCGGTGTGCGGTGGTTTGATTCCCTGCGATGTGGTTCACTTGGTTTTGCTAACCATGAAGACAAGTTATCCCAATGCTGCCACCAGATGTAGCGCTGCCACACCAATAAAAAGAGCAGATGAGATGGTTTTTACATCGGAAAACTTAAGAAAAGGGATGTTGAGTAGTGGAGAAAAAGTAATACAAAATTCTACAAACAAACACGCTTGTGTCATTTATGCACCTCAATTAATAATAATAAATAAGAAAATACTGAACTGAAATTAATAATGAAGCAGAAACAGAATGGTATGCTCTATTTATTTTTGTTGTGATGGAGTTTTCCACATTTTAGATGAAATTGATGACTTGGTGTATTACATTACATTTCATTTAGCTGACACTTTTATCCAAAGCGACTTACAATAAGAGCATTCGACCAAGAAGATACAAACTTGAAGAACACAGAATAATATAAGTACATTAGGTTTCATAGAGCCAAACATTTAAAGTGATACTCAACAGGCTTTAGATAAGCCAGTCCTTTGTTAGTGGTTCATTAATAAAACAGATATTTCAACGTGTGCCTACTTTGTTCATGTACTATTGAGGTTAATTTCAGTAGTTGTGTGCTATAATGTATTTACAAAGTGTGAAGAGGAGGCAACTTTAGAATAGGGAACCTGTTCAGGTCAATTAGAGTCAAAACTAATAGCTTATTGGTTATGAACAAGACTTCACTTTAGAATAGGGAACATATTCTTAGATAGAAATACCTAATTAGAGTCAAACTACTAGCTTATTGGTTATAAACAAGACTTCACTTTAAAATAGGGAACATGTTCTTAGATATAAATAGCTAATTTTTAGTTATTTAGACACAATTAACACTTAGAGTTTCATGTCTTGTTCCATAAGAATAGATTATATTTGTTCATATAAGTGTTATTATGGGAGAATTACTATTCTTGTGGTACTACTGCCTTATTAGGCCCATATTGGGCAGC
This sequence comes from Pseudochaenichthys georgianus, assembly GCF_902827115.2. Taxonomy (NCBI): domain Eukaryota; kingdom Metazoa; phylum Chordata; class Actinopteri; order Perciformes; family Channichthyidae; genus Pseudochaenichthys; species Pseudochaenichthys georgianus. Next base: position 28,573,923 of record NC_047503.1, on the reverse strand, counting down.
GCATATTAAGACAAAAAGTCATGTACAATAAGTTCCTTACTTGCAAAAAATAAGCACTAATTAGAGGGTTATTGAGGAAAAACTCTCAACTAATAGCTTATTACTTGTAGAATATGGTCATGTAGAATAAGGCATTAATAAGTGTTTTATAATGACTAATAAAGAGCCAATATACTGCTAATATGCATGTTAATTAACAACTAGTTGATGGTTAATTTGTGGACCTTAATATAAAGTGTTACCGTTTTTACTTATCAATTAAATTCCATTCAAAGGAGCTTTATTGGCATGAACCTATCAAAAACATAGCATTGTCAAAGCCTGCTGTACAAGGTGTTACAAACAACAAACACTAAACATCATCTCTCTGTCTCTCTCCTTCCAGGGACGGCATTTACACTCCTTCACAATGCTTGTCAGCCTCCACCCTTCTTCCTCCCGTCTTCAGGACAAGCACTTTGTCTCCCCCCCTTCCTCCACCCCCCTCCCTCCTCACCCAGACCAGTCCTCTCATCATCCTTATCCCCAGCCTCGGCTGACCCTGCCCTTCCTCTCCTGGTCCTTCTCTCTGCTCCTCTTCTCCATTCTCCTGCTACCCGTCTGCGAGTCCCGCAGGGGTGGAGGTCCAGGTTCGGGGCCTGGAGGTGCCCAAGGGGGGGGAGGTGGCCAGAGGGGAGGCGGCACCCAGAGAGGGGTAGTCATCCCGCCTCAATACTCTCCAGCGATACCGGGTCTTCCCCCCATCAACCCCAAACTGATCAACTCTCTCAGCATAGCGGTCATCCTGGTGGGAAACTCTAGTGAAGTAACTCTGGGGGCGGGACTTGAGAAAGAGGACTTCCTGCACATCCCTTACCCTCCCAAAGTGGAGGTGGTCACCATGAACGAGACCGACCCCAAGAGCATCATCAATCGGATCTGTGCTCAGATGACGAGGAACTCTCTGCAGGGCGTGGTGTTCGGTGACGACACGGACCAGGAGGCCATCGCTCAGATCCTCGACTTCATCTCGGCCCAGACACACATCCCCATCCTGGGCATCCGCGGGGGCTCCTCCATGGTCATGGCTGCCAAGGTAGGAAAACAAAAAACACTTAAATGTGATTGTGAACTGTTATGTTTGACCTAATATTTGGTCACGCTGCACAATTGATAACGCAGTGTAATGACGTCTCTTTATTTTTGTTATTTCTACATCTAGCAATAATTACAATATTGTTTCTGCGATGTGATTTTTACATCATATTATATTATTTTCACACCGTTTTAATCGAGACAGAAAAGCTTGTTTTATGGGTAACTCATTCATACAATGAATCATAACACTCATATTAAGGATATTTCTGGTTCATTAAAGTTGAGAGGCCAATGAAGAGAAAAAAAAGGAGAACTTTCTCTCTTTTTTAAGATTCATCAGCCTCCCACCACTCAGTGCTGCTTGTCATTCTAACCCAGGCTCTTTGCTGATTGATTTGGTGTTAATTAATCTGGGAGCCTGACGTCATATCGGAGCTCCTGACAGCCAGTCGACTTAACTCCAAAAGGAGTCGCAGCGGGAAACAAAAGAGTACATAACAAGTCAAAAAGCATCTCTGTGCGATCGGGATTCAAGAGATTTGGCACAAACCAGGAGGAGAATCTATGATCCAGATATGGAACAATAGCTTTGAAACGTATCCTTTCAATAATGTTGCATTAATACTGTAGGCTTAGCAATGTTTAAGTCCCCCACAGAAGAAAGACAGAAGAATGACACAATCCATACAACGCTGAGGTTGTTTTTTTATTAGCTGTCTTTGTGAAAATGGGACATATCATGGAGATGCTCTATAGTTTGGTTTGAGTTGCACAGCATTTCTTCCTTTAGAGAACCTGGTATGATTACATTTTGGGAAACCTTGCTGCATAAATCTGCATGATAACTAGACAAACTGATTTCTTGAAATGACTGTAGTCAAACCTTCACTTTAATATTATTTGTGTGTAATAATTGTCACGTACAAACACATTTAGCAATCACAATATCCCATCACTGAATGCCCTAATTAGAAAAAGGGGGTTAAGTTTGATTACAGTAATTGCAGCCATTATGCTGGATAATAATAAACTTGCCTGAAAACAGAGTCAGGATCAGATTCAGAAGTCTTCTATTTGTCCCACGGCAGAAACATTTTACAAAAACAAAGGGAAAGTGCGGATGAAAGGCAAATACAACATATGAAGGCTAACCAATCAAATAGAGAAGGCAAACATGTTAATACAATCAAAGTAATACACAACTATGGTAAAAATAGCAAGAGCATAATAAAAGCAAATGAACTAACAGCCAAAAAAAACAATAATAAATAGTATTCAGGATAAATATATATTATCTGGAAATGTGGCTCCTCTTGTTGCCTCACAGATACATATAAATCAAGGTGTCACTTAACTTTAATAAAGAAATAATCAAGAGAAAGAAATGTTCCCACCTCATGACACCGTGTAAAAGACACAGAAGAAAGCCGGCAGAGCCCTTTCTTCTTCTCTTCTATAAAAAGCTGTTGCACATGAAAACACAGTTGTGAACGTGATGGTGGAGTTGATTGTAAAAGAACAATGGAGGGATGATACTGTCAAGATAAAGAAGGACAGAACAAGAGAATAAATAAGTAACAGTGAGAGAGAGGGGGGGGGGTTGATGGTTATAAAATACCACAACTTGTGTGGGTGTAAAGGAGGAAGAGGAATTTTGCTCAACATAGAATTACCACATTTTAGAGTTGACAGAGAGACCGAGGGCACACACTGAGAGTGACATGAGGGAAAGTGTGTTCAAGAGTGTAACAGACATGTTAAAGCACGGCTGAAGGACACAGCAGATACGAGAACAGGTGTGTGTGTGTACGCACGTACGTACGTGCGTGCGTGCGTGGGGAGGAGTTTCCTGCGTTAGACAGCATTTGATGACACCTGGGAAATCCCACTATGGTGGTAACTTCACAGTTCGCTGGACAAACTGGAAAATGCAGATTTTTTAATTTTTTTAAATGTAAATCATTGCAAGGTTTTATTGGGTTGCCCTGGTATTCAAGATTTGTGAAGGGGCATAAATAATCTTTTCAGATATCATGTGCCAACAGAGAAAATACATTATTCACTAATTTGTTGACTTATAAATCAGTCTACAAAGAGACAATATTATTTATTGCTGGTAGGGATGCCCGCGATTATTCGATTATTCGAATATTCGCTACAGTCTCCATAATCGAATATTATTTTTAAAAATCGATTTTATTTATATATATATATATTTTTTAATGTATTTTTATTTATTTTTTTGGCTTAGTTTCAACCAAAATATATATAAATTAGGGCTGTCAAACGATTAACATTTTTAATCAGATTAATCACAGCTTAAAAATTAATTAATCATGATTAATCACCATTCGAACTATGTCCAAAATATGCCATTTATGTATGTATATTGTTGTGGGAATGGAAAGATAAATGAAAGAAGGCGGATATATCCATTTAACATACAGTACCTATCTATGTTTATTATAACATTTTTCTGTGTGTCAAAATGAAAGACAACCCACACACCCATCAATCATCAAACCGTGGGGTCTTAATTCATTACGTGTTGATTTCTATCAACGGGGGAGTACTTCAGGAAAGTCGACAGAGGGGGGGGGGGGGAGTACTTCGTGACCACAGAGTGTGAACGTTGTGATCAGCTGTTTTAGCGCAGTTCTCCAGTGAAGGGGGGAGTCTCCCTCCGCAGCCGGTTGGCGTAGTTTTGGCACAGTTCCGTTGTACAGACCGACGTTAACAGCAGCCCTGTATGTGCACACGGAGACCGACTCTGTCGTCCGGTGATCTAACCGCCTTCTGGAAAAGCTTCACAAGTACGTCGGTACGCAAATGCGCTTTGTGACTCAAGTGACGGTACGCATTTCAGATTACGCACATAACCTGCGTACCAGTTATGTGCACCCCTGTACCAGAGCCATATTATTACTATTATATGCAGTGGCGTTTCTATATGTACAAAAGTGGTGGGGCACAAAAAACTCAGATGTCTATATATAAGCTTCTGCAGTGAGGTTCATGGCTGGTGAGGCACTGGCACTGACTCGTCAGGTTTACAAATATATTAAATCAAAATATAATATTATTTTCAAAAGCTTTTTTTGTCTGATGCTTCAATTACTTTTAAACAGACAGTTCAACAGAAAGATACCCAAAAAAATGTAATTTTATCATTTAAATATTGAATTGTTCTCTCTTAGTAAGATCCCATTTTCAATAAAATTGCAGTCTTACCTTGACTTGAAGATTAAGTCCATTTGCCTATCCTTCTGGACAACAATCTCTATTACTTTTTTGTAAAAGTCCTCCTTATCTTCTTGTAGTTTCAAAAGTCTATCATAAATCTAATCTAATCAATAGATTTTTGATTCGAAAATGATAAAAGTAGGGTAGACATGTGGATATTATCCGGCTGAACAAAACGTACATTTATCTAACAGCTACGTTTCCCACAGATCTTATTTTGAGCTATTTTCTAAAATCCTATGGAGAAATCTCGTTGCTTTTTTGTGGAGGGAAGCCATGCGCAGCCTACTTCCTGGTTTTAGGACGCCTCACTGCAGCTCTCTCTCGTCTCCTCTTCACACACCACACTTTTCGCGGCACACGTACTTATAGCCAATCAGCTCTGAATGATGTGAGATGACGTATGGTGGGGATGGCAGCACTTTGCCCCTATGGTCATTATTTTTTGCCACACACATTAAATAGGAAAATAAAGTGTAGTTTTTGCAGTCACCGTTCACTTAGACAGTCAGAGGGAGGGGCAGGATCAGGTTTTGTCCCACATGGCTCTAAACAGCTCAATAGGCACACACTGTAGACACTAATTAGAAGAACACATACTAAAACAGCAATGTACAGACGAATCAGATGATTAAACATGATCTTAAAATATATTTTATATATTTTTTAATTTATTTTTTGCATTTTGTTGTAATCATTATTTTAATACTTTCTGCTGACACTAGGTGGGGCTGTGCCCCACCTGCCCCTAATGACCAGTCGCCACTGATTATATGGCTCTGCCCTGTACTGCAGCAAAAGTATTCTCCGTCGGGACTTCCTGCAACAACACCATGCCGTTATCAAAGATGTTCTATTGAGAAGACGATCACTACGTGACAAAAGTTTTCAAAACCGTGGCTACTGAAATCAATCTTACTAACTGCTGTCTGTGCAATTTACTCCGCGCGAGTTGGCAGACTTTATTTTGCTTACTTTAACATCATTTTTCATGGTGGGGCTAAGCCATTTCTTGGTATGGGTGTAGCCTATGGGGGTTATTCCCTATCTTTATTCAAGAGCGTGGTATTTAAATTTGAGAGCATACTTTATGTATTTATTTCCCTCAAACTCTGTCCTCGCACTCAAATAGTGCCCTCGCACTCAAATAGTGCCTGCTTGCACTTAGATTTGCTCTGCTTGTGCTCAAACTGTACGCTTGCACTCAGATATATTGCTGCTCAGAATTATTCTGTGCGCGCTCGAAACTTTTTTCTGCTCTCAGAATTATTCTGTGCGCGCTCGAAACTTTTGTGCAACAAACCTGTCAAAATCCCTCAGCCAATAGGAGGCCAGGTGTCCTTGCGGGTGCGTTCGCTTTACTTATTACAGCGTCCCGTCAGGGTGGTTATTCTTTGGTTTATAAACTCCAGCCCTCCACGGCTTTATAACATGTACTTCACTTGTTTGATTTACAACTTTTTTTTGGGGGGTGGGGGAGGAAGCACAGTTAGTATATATAGAGATATATAGAGAGCTCTGGGAGGGGGGGGATTGCTAGTGAATTTTCCGACCGGCCCACTTCTTCCTCCAGACTGTTGTTCTGCTCCAGCACTGTTGTGCTACGGCTTGGTTCGGCCCGACGCGAAGCGGAGTGTCGACAACCATATTGTATAGATATTCGTATATCACGGCCTGAAGTGAGCTATTGCATTTATAAAACGGTTACCACGTGTGGCTGGCAATGTGAAAGAAAAATACACACTCCAATTTAAATAGTTTTTATTATTAAATAATGATGTTCAAAATAAAATAGTCCCTCCGTTGCCTTCTGCACAAAACATAGTGTGAGGTGGTTGCTATGCAACAACAATAACAGCTAGAGAACATAATAAACAGACAGCATTGTCGTCGTTTCGGTGCTTTTTTTCTGGAGATAGGCACTTCTCAATCCACTCCTCCATAGTAAGGCCACCCCGGAGGTCGAAGTTAACCTTAAATGTTTCCATTTTAAGCTTTGTTAGTTAGTTAGTTTCGTGACGGACGTAATGTAACAGTTGTAACCATATGGTTGTAACGGTTCTCAGACGCGGAGGGATATTGACTTGTGAAAAGTAACTACAATAATACCTGGGATATACGCTCATTATATCACGAATAAGAAACATCAGCTTGCTTGATTTGAATTGTCCGTTTTATAAACATGTACTAACTGTGCTTACCCCCCCCAAAAAAAGTTGTACAGCGAAGTGATGTACATGTTATGTTATAAAGCCGTGGAGGGCTGGAGTTTATAAACCAAAGAGTAACCGCCCTGACGGGACGCAGTAGTAAGTAAAGCGAACGCACCCGCAAGGACACCTGGCCTCCTATTGGTTGAGGGATTTTGACAGGAGAAAATAATAAGATGTATGAGGGGAAAATGTTAATCAGAATTTAGATTCTCTCTCTCTAAATATTCTCTCTTCCCACTAATCTTCAAATAATAATGAATCTCAGGGAAACTTAAATGGAGGATAATTTACATTCGACCCCTTTAATGGTTTGTATCCTGTGGGAAACAGTCCTTTGACAGGCTGTGTGTAAAATGGGTCTTATAGCAGTGTAACACGAGTGTCACCTGGGTGTAACATGGGTCTACGAGCAGTGTAATATGGTTGAATTAATAGTGTAACATGGGAGTAATAACAGAGTGATATGGGTGTTATACGGGTGTAACACTGCACAGTGTAATAGGGCTGTATTCATGTTTGATAAGAATGTAATGTAGAAAATAGCAATCAATACATTTTCCAAAATATGTAATTGTTAATGCCCATTTTAGAGTGAAATTTTATCTTGAATGCCGAACATTTAAAACAATAGCCTGTACATACAAATTAGATGGTTAACATTTACTCACTGTAGCCTCAGAGAGCACAGTTCACTTGGCTCGTTTCCCTTTAAAACTTTTTTATTTTTGTACACACACACATACACACACACAAAACGCAGGGTTGAATGCAGTGGACACAGTTGGCATGGCAACCACTTGCTTATATATTTCATAAGAAGCCGTTAGAGATGGGAGAGAGAAAAATAAATGATGATTTCTGAGTCGGACAAAAGCAGTTGTACAGGGTTTAACACTCAGTCCCCGAGGGGTGGGGTGAGGTTTTGAATAGATAATGAATAGATTAAAGCATAAAACAGAGGTGGAAACACAGGGGACAGAGATCAAAAATACGGAGGAGGAGAGGTGAAGTATATTTCACGATGATGACGGAGTATTTTAATGTTTTATTTATAGTGTTTGAGTCTAAGTAAAACATCAAAACACAACAGAACCCCCCACTTGATATCCATTTAACCCTATCCAAGACAAATAAAGCAAATCAAAACAAAAATACAACTGAAACAGTTGTATTTTATTATGTAGTTGATTGTCTTATGTGCAAGAACGTTACACATTTTCAATTGTTCGACCCATAAAATAAGATAAAATCCCAAAAATTCAAGCTTTGTTTATTCTTTGAAAACTTCATCTTGGGCTGTGGGAAATTCAGAATTGAACGATTACAATTTATTTTATTTATTTACAATAACCGTCTATGCTTTGATTGTTTTTTTGTTTGCTTATTTTATGTCTTCAGAGTTAAAGACAAAACATGTCTTGGTGGACAAAAAATGTGTATTTTGTTCCACTCAATGGGCATGATTAGGGCTGTATTGAACAGTTTCAAGTGCTTCAGTTCATAACGTTAACATTCAAATCTGTATCATTGAAATGCAGCGCAGCTTTTTTTTGCATGTCTATTAATTCTGTTTGAACATTTATTTTTGGGTAACTAACTACTGTATATCATAACATTCAAGGGAGGCATTTAAATGCTCATTTGTAAACTTCAATCAAAGCTTCAAATATAATAAAACAACAACCTAGGAATAAGGAAGATAAGAGCATGTAAAAGAGTGACAGACAGATGGAGAGCTGTGTGGATGAGGTGGAACATATAGAGCCATGGTAGTTGTGTGAACATGCTGTGTGTACATACTACACAATAGTGATTTTCCAGCATCAATAACTCAATACCCTGTGTGTCGCCATGTTCGATCCTTATCAGTCCACAACTATGTCTAATATAATGTGCTCCAAATCTCCCAGAAGTCCTTTCTATGTAGGGCGTGCCACTGGATCTCTTCATTTCTTATGACAGACGCTGCGGCCACACAAGGACGAATTTGGTCGTTTGCGTTACTGTTTAGTGCCATATAGACCGTTCGGCCACACGAGGACGACCGAATACGGCACTAAACGCCTGAGGAAACGATAACGGGTCCCAAGGTGGATAGAAAGGCATACGCAACTCTCTGGGGGGTCAAACGGCTCCGTGTGTACGCCCTATCCGAACATTTTCAGATCACTGATAGTGATTGCGCAATAGCCCCGCCTCTCCCCACCTCTTCTGCTCACCTCCGCTTACCCCGCGCCATTGCTGAAGTGTTTCGCCACCAACAACAACAACAATGGCGGATCGCAGAGTTGCTATCGTGCTCCGGACGCTATTGACCATGCTACAGTTGTTTGTGCAACATCTACAGCAATAATGATGAGGCAATAGCCCCGCCTCTCCCCACCTCTGCTGCTCACCCCCGCGTCAAAGTAAACTGCACCCTGAATTCAGATTATTTATCTTTCTCTCGATATGGACCTAAACGCGAGTGAAATCTAATCTGACGGAGACACGCAGCTCTGCTCACCTGCAGCTCCTCCCGCTGCAGCAAAACACACACTTCAAGTCAGATCATCACCCTTAGCTATTTTAATTACCTCTCAAACTCCCTAAACTAGTTATAAATATGTTTATTTTTACTGTCGGCCGGGTCACTCATTACTGGATCAGCTGCTGCATGAGACAGACACTGACGCTGTCCGAAGAGAGGGAGGAAAAAGAGAGGCTCCGTGTATTTTATTATTATATTATATAGAGTCGTTATTCATTTGTTTTAAAGCTCAATAAATAACAAAGAAGACCTTTGACCGACACTTTTATAATTTTGTCCGTGAGATTTAAACTTTAATACACGTTGACTGGCGAAAAACTCTGCCCGGTTCCCTCGGCCCCCACCGCGGAGAATAAACAGAAGGGCAACCATGACAACCATGCTTCTTCGCTGCTTTTGTGGAGGAAGTTACAGTGCCACGTACAGGCTCCTGCATATGTACTGCAGCTTCTCCAGCGGTTGGAGCTAAACGGAGCGGTCTCGTGTGGACAGACACTATCCGGATAACTATTGCGTGTGGACGGAAGCTTGTTTGCGATTGCGTTTGCGTTAATCCTATGCGTTTAGCCGTTTTCGTCCTCGTGTGGCCGCAGCCTGAGATTCCCATTAAGAACACCATTGAAGGCACTTGATCTTTAGACCACATTATTCAACACACTTCTCAGTGCAGATAGTGAGACCATATGAACCTGATGATGATACATCGCAGCACTCCTGGCTTTATTTTCCCTTTCAGCTCCCCATTATAATGAATCAGTGACAGATGCAGGTAGGCCCATTATGCACCAAACCATTTGTATGCTTCCATTTAGCCATTAATTCACTGCGTGCCATGTGTTGGTATTGGCACAATAGCACAACGAAGTTGGCCCCGGCCCACCCTCACTTCCAGCTCTGGAGACTAATGAGGTCTTCCTGAATCTATTGTTCTGACTTAAGCAGTGTGTATGCTTTTGTGCTCAAGAGTGTGTGTGCACGTGTGTGGACATGTAGTGCATGCTGGTGCTCAATGATAATAGCCTGTTTGCCTGTTTTTGGGGAGATTACAGTTGTTGTTTTCACTGCAAACAAACTACCTAGAGGCGCACAGCATCCTGAAACCATTCCTCATAAACGGTCCAGTCTCCGGTTCAAAGTTGTTTTCTTTCCCCCCGGGATTTTTTTGTCCCTTTCAACACTGCCTACAAATCTTTTAAACCATGCAGTGGGGGCTTAAAGTTCATGCTTGTTTCATATACACCTCTATTTGTGTAAAAAACAGACTGCCTTGTAGTTGCTAGTGAAACTCATGGATGAATTGACCGCTGTGCTGTGGCTCTCTTGTGATGGTGTTTCTGCGATCAAAAGAAAAACAAAATGCTGTGTATAAAAAGCACAAAACTGCTTTTGCCTTTTTTGATTTCAGACATATTTCAGTGAAAAATGTAGTCTCCACCCCTTGATTGATTACTACAATTATACACCCTCTCTATCTTTTAATAGGCATAATTTGCATGGATGTTTGTCTGCTTTTAAGACACACATGGCAGTGGAAGTCAAACTTTTTGCACACTTGTTTGGCTACTTTTGTAAAATATGTGTTGACATTATCCAACGCTGTACAGTGAAACGTAGGTCTGTCGCAGCTGAGATGATTGTTTGAGCCAAGGGTGCTCTCCATTTTCTCATCCTATTGTTCTCATTTCTAATTTGCAGTTTTATGAATCCCCCCCCCCCCCTTTCAATCTGCATGCACCATGTAACCCATTATGATTGTTGGTTGTACATGAAGGGATAATGGACTGCCAATCCCAAAAGACAAGAGTTAAGGAACAGACTGCAACTACATGTTGCACCATATGCAGCTATTATCTGATATTGTTCTTTAGTATTCTGTCACTCTGATTCCTAAGTCCTGTTTAGAAAGGATTTCTACTTTTCAAGGAAATGTTTGGAAAGTGAGAAGACAATTAGCGCGTGTGATCAGTCTCAGAAGTTACATTGACAGGAGAGTCACTGCTACAAAACGGCTCCCTATGTCAGATGTATCTTCCACAGCTGACGCTGATACACTTGAACAGCAACAATATAGCTTGTACACAAGAGCAAAGACAAGTCTCAACCAGCTGTCGGTTTGAGCTGGTGGTCCTTCTTCGTATACCCAACACAGCACTTATCAGATTTCATTTGTGACAAGAGTGCTGTTGTGATATTTTTTGACATGTTAGGCATGGTTTTGTTGGTTTGAAATGTAAATAAAACAACATATTTTCATGGGACTAACACAACAAGTAGGCTATAGTAATGATTGCTCTTCCTCTCCCTGTTAAACTACCCCCCCCCCCCGATTAGAGCTTAAAACACACTTTCACTCTCTCTCTCCCCTGCTCTATGTGAGGTGTAATGGCCGTCTGAATATGATTAATGTTTCCATTTTCCTGGCTTTGCCATATGTTAATTATTTAGGAGTCAATCAGATGAAACAGAGGAACACAATCTTGTGTTATTGCTGAGGTCTGTGAGAGCTAGATTCAAATACTGTATGACAACTCAACCTTCAGTCTATCATAATCTGTGAGGTCATGAAACGACATCATTTTGAACCACTACTCCTCTGTCAGTGAACGGTATAGCTGCGACAATGTCTGGAGTATTCTTATTGGGATGTGTTGAGTGATTTAGTTCAATTCGTCATGTATCCTAGAATTACATTTAGAAAATTACCAAATTAGAGAACCCATCATAACTCCAGACAACCAATATTGTGAGGTTAATGGATATCTGGGTCAGGACCATAGACTTTTCTATATAAGGTCAGGACTTGATCTTTGTTTACAGACATTGGAATGGAGTAAGAGTTGAGTCTTTGACCAAATTGTTGCATGTTTGCAAGGAAAAAATTGTATTTTGTATTTTGTATGTAAGCAGCAGCAACATCAGAGAGCGATGTTCTGCGGCTTTAAGTCACAAGCTAGTGGAGCTAAAATACGCACGCACGCACGCACGCACACACACACACACACCACAGGTCCACATCACCTCCTTTTCTTCATCCTAATCCCACCTCTGTTCCTTTTCTTCCTCTCTCTCTTCTCTGTCACATATACGAAACAACATCCTAAACTGTTTATGACTATGGTCCTGACCTCGCTGTCCCATGAAATCAGTCCATACTCTCGCAATTCGTTTTGTTCGACTTTCCCATTTTGCCTGATAACTTTCTACATTTTGATTGTGCCCTTCATTTGAGCTGCAAATACTCTCCTCGTCCTTTTCATCTCTTCTTTCTCCTTCTCTGCCTCGTCTTTCTCTCCAGATAATGAGATCGTTTTATCAGCCGCTGTGCTGTGCGTGGACAGGATGAGTAATTTTGGAGATCACAGGAGACTTCTGCATTGCACTTGGTTACAACAGGTTGTCAGAAGGCTCTGGGAGCCTCGCCTGCCGACAGTAACTATCTGGCTTTTTAGCATTGCAGCATATGGGCCCTAATTACCCAGCTAATCTTATTATGTAAGGTAAAGGATGGCATATTATTCAAATGATATGAGATTACACTTTTGAGACACTGAATGGCAGAGCTACGTTCAGATTCCTCAACAGTAGTGATGATGATGTGCTTTCGACAAATTCAATTTAGACATACATCAGTGGAATTGTCCTCACAAGAAAAACATCAGTATTAAGTGACTGTTGAAATGCCTAATTTATATTTACTTTAACCATTGAACTTCAAGTGTAAATGTAAATTGACCCACTTGTCTATCAGAAGCAACATTGTGTGATTATAGAGACAAAAAACAACAAAGACGTACTTAGGATGGTTAGGTCATCAAAGCACTTACTTTACTTTAAGTGCTTTAGCAATGTGATGTTTGTAAGTTTATTGAAGTAACATGTGAATGATATGAGGGGGGTGAAGAGATGATCTGGGAGGACGAGCTGTGGTCCGTGCAGTGGGAGACTCAGAGTGGGGGTTCCGTCTCCGGCATGATCTGCGTGGGCTGATTACGGGCCCCCCAGACAATACCTGGAATTAAAATGTTAGTATATGCAGTATATAAATATGCACAGTTTAAATATAAATGTTGACTGGCAGAGGATGTTGGGATGTAGGGATGAGGGATGGAGGGATGAAGGGATGTAGGGATGTTGGGATGAAGGGATGTAGGGATGAAGGGATGTAGGGATTTTGGGATGGAGGGATGTAGGGATGGAGGGATGAAGGGATGTAGGGATGAAGGGATGAAGGGATGTAGGGATGTTGGGATGGAGGGATGAAGGGATGTAGGGATGAAGGGATGTAGGGATGGAGGGATGAAGGGATGTAGGGATGTAGGGATGTTGGGATGTAGGGATGAAGGGATGAGGGATGGAGGGATGTAGGATGGAGGGATGAAGGGATGTAGGGATAAGGGATGAGGGATGAAGGGATGAGGGATGGAGGGATGTAGGATGAAGGGATGTAGGGATAAGGGATGAGGGATGAGGGGCTGTAGGGATGTTGAGGGAGGGAAGAAGGGATGGATGGATGTATCGCTCGGTGTGAGTCGGAAGGGGAACTGTATGGGTAGAAAGGGAGAAGGAGGGTGGGTTGAAAGGATGGAGACGAGCAGTGGCCGGAAGTGTTGCCGGATATAAATAGGGGTGGTTGTGGTTCGAGGCGGAGTTTTAGGCGTGGCCATGCTCCTGAACCTATGTTAACAATTTAACCTCATTTCACTAGCAGGAACCACGCCACAACAAGGTGATGTTTGTAAGTTTATTGAAGTAACATGTGAATGATATGAGGGGGGTGAAGAGATGATCTGGGAGGACGAGCTGTGGTCCGTGCAGTGGGAGACTCAGAGTGGGGGTTCCGTCTCCGGCATGATCTGCGTGGGCTGATTACGGGCCCCCAAAAGAGTCGGATTAAAGCAGCTGACTTAAGCGTGTGCATGTCTGACCTCGTTTAGATTGTTGCGGATGTAAGCGTGATACGCTTGGATGACGAGCGGCCGAGGGCCTAGATGGTTGGATAAGAGATGCCCGGTCTAGCTGCTGTGGACGCTGCGCCGGTGCGGGAGAAATGGCTTTAATAATGTTCTGAGAATGCCCCCAAAATGTGCGGCATGTTCTGAAAGTGTTTCTGGACCAGAAACATGTGGCTTGAAAATAACATGCCCGGAACGAATGACTACGTCTTCACTTCTAAATCCAACTAAACATTACCTGGAGGAGTTAGAATGATGCGCGTGTGGTTTGCCCAGCACCAGGCCTCCGTTACACTCTAAAGGGAAAATACGTTTATGCCTTAAATGTTAGGTTGGGTTGTGGGGGCGGGTGCTCCTGATGTGAGCGACGCCGCGGAAAGAGCGGATGTGAATTAGGCGGCAATTAGAGAGAAAGCAGCCTAGCTCATTGAATTTATTACTCCTTACTGCCTCCCTGCGGGTGATAGACGGTTAAAATCTGAGGCGTTGCATGATGGAGAGGAAAGTGAGTGAGGTGTTTGAGGTGGTGGAGTGCTGACTATGCATGCTGAGGCCGGGTGGGAGGGGGCTCCGCATACTTGGCAAGAGAGGGATGCGCATGCTGCAAAGATGCGGCAGTAAAGCTCGGCGTCCAGAGCGCCCCAGTATGTTCCCTGATTGAACTGCTTGATGCGGCCGGCGGCTTGGCTAGCGAAGTGGACATGGTAGGTGTAAAACCCTGAGCCTCCGAAGCGTAAGGCCATGTCGAGCTCAATGCGAAGATACTCATCTAACTCGGTTCTGCGTGCGGGGTAGGCTGAGCATATGACGTCGCGGTAAAGGGAGAAAGCTAGGGCGAACTCTGCTGGGGTTAAGTTCTTGGACCTCGTAGGTGATGGATTTCGCAGCTGGACTAAACCGAAATTGGTCTGTATTTCCCTGGGCTGGCAAGTGTCTGTGATTGATGGCTGTAGTAGCTGAGCCAGGTCTACGTAGTTGCCCAGGAGAATCTGCTGGCGCAAGACGGGGGACACGGGGGAAGGGTGGTAGACTGAGGAGGCTGGCTGGATGGGTTGTGTTGCTGTGGCTAGAGTGTAGCTGGTTGCACCGGGAGGAAAAACATTTGGGTGTTGGGGAAAGGATGGGGTAGGGGTAGGGGGAGGGGGAAAGGATAGACCAGTTGGGAAAGAAGGTACTGGGTAAGAGTCGGCTAACTGGTTAGCGTGTAGCATGGCCCCTTGGGTTACTGGGTGGGGCGCTGTTTCTACGGGGATAGCCGCTGAAGGAGGAAGGTAAGCGGGAGCTAGGTTGCTGTGGGTCGCTGAAGGTAGAGAAAAAGAAGGGATGGAGGGATGAAGGGATGTATGTGCAAGGGGATTTTGTGAAGCCTGTGAGCACAGGGATGAGAGAAAGGTTGACATGAGCTACGACATGTCGGACACAGAGAGAGCGGGCACAGAGGGCAATACGACCTGGCCCCCACCAGGGGGTGCTGGTGAGTCGGGCTGTGTCCGTGGAGGAGGACGGCGGCCTGTGACGTCACGACCCGTGGTGCGCGCGCGCCGCATGGTGGTTGGCTCTGGAGCAGTCGTTGCTCTTGCCGTTGTGCTGCTGTAGGCTTTGTAGAGATTGAACAGTCTAGCCTTGTTGTCGTTTCGGCGAAAGTGGATGCCGTTTTCTCTCAGGAAACGTTGGAGTTGAGTGACTGTCCACCTCCGTAGTTCGGGCTCCGTAGTTCGGGCTCCGTTTCGGAGCGCGGCTCCGTCCGAGAGGCGTGTCGCGTGCGCCGCTGCGAGTGGCTGGGGGCTGCTAATGAGGCAGGCTGCCGGTGGTGGGGAGATTGGAGCTGGCTGTGCCTGTTGTGGCCCCGGTTGTTTGCCCTCGCTGGCGGAGTAGACGAAGCCTGGGACCTGTCTGGAGTTGGAGGTGTCTCGTTGGGGGAGCTTGAGTGGGAGCTGTGGCGGCTGGTCTGTGGGACACTGATTGCCGAGCGCACGCGGCTCCGTTCGGATGCTTGGCTTAGATCCAACTGCTGAAACGTGGATGGCGGGTAGCCGATGTCGAAGAGATCTTCGTCTGACTCTGGTGAGTTGATCAGCAGTTCGGGATCCATGGTAAGTTGAATGTTCTCGTGGTAGCGTGTAGCTTGTTTGAACCGTGACAACGCGCGGCGTGAGTCACGGTCTGGCTGTCAGTCCTTGAAAGGATGGAGACGAGCAGTGGCCGGAAGTGGTGCCGGATATAAATAGGGGTGGCCGTGGTTCGAGGCGGAGTTTTAGGCGTGGCCATGCTCCTGAACCTATGTTAACAATTTAACCTCATTAAGTGCTTAAATAATGATTTATTTTAACCATTATCATGAATACTCTCTGACCTCAACCAAGTAGTATAGTGTGGCTTAACATATCCAAACCTCACTTAACCCTGCATTATTGGTAATTGCATACTTGAACTTTCTCACTCAGACCAACATTAGCATTCATTTGGAGTTGTTTTTGGCCATGTTATGAATTTAAATCTATTGGTGACTGGACTTTTTCGTCAACTTTTTCTGTCATTTGACACATAGTGGATGTCAAATATTACTAATGGGTGCTTTAACCATAGTGGTAGCAAATCAGAAAATATTTATATGAAATAATTTATTTGACATGGCACGTTCAAATGATGCCGATGGGGACGTCAGATAAGAAAACAATCAAATGTTTTGGAAAGTGATCACAAACGACATATTTTGTTGTTTGTAGTTTAATGGATATATTTTGATTGAAAACTGACAAATATATTTTTCAACTGATCTTAAAAGTACAAGCATTAATCAGATTGAGTGACGTATCGTTGTGTTCTGTGTGATTCTGTTTATGTGCCAATCACAGCAGCTGTCTGTGTTGGTTTCAAATCAGAACATCAAGTGTTTGCCATATAAATGCTGACAGATGTCTCAGTAATCATATCATAGAGCATGAGCCTAGGTGCTCAATATTAAAGCTGCTGTACTCTAAAGAAAGTCTGTAATGTATTTTACCAATAATACTAAAGGTGATAGCTAAGACATGGTCCATGCTACATGCTAACTATACTTAAAGAGCCTGTGACACGGTTTTCCCCCATCATCCAAACCCATCAATTTGAGTACATATTGTCCCCTTGAAAACTGAACTGATTTTGGATATTTGTACTTTGATAACCATTAATCTGCCTTCAATGTTGACAATTTTCTGGATCTTCTCGCGGATTCTTCAAGTCCCGCCAAATGATGGGTGACGTCATTGCGGGCACAGCGCTCCAGCTGCACCGTCCAGGATCCCAGCATCTGCATGTAAACCTTTATATATATACAGTCAGATGTAAACGCACGACGGCGCACACAGCAGCAAGCTCAGACAGCGATGACAGGTTAATGTTGAACGTGTCTGAGAGCTCATGAGGCTGAAGGATCGGTTTATGTTGTATCTGTTAGAAGTTTAGGAATGAGGTGCGTCAATATGGGCGATCATATGGTCATGTAGCCCACTTCGGTACCGCTAGTAAATTGTCAACGGGGGGAGTGGGGAATGTCAGGGTGCTGTAGATAGTAAATGTAAATATGTAAATATTTGTGTCACTGCATCCTGGTAAAATACAAATATAATGTATAATGTCTGTGTCTTTGACATTAGCGCTGCTCGCCACCTGTGCCCTGTACTACGAAGCCAGTTCAACAGACCCTGGATATGTTTGAGTAACAAACAAACTAACAACAACAAACTAACAAACGAGATATCGCTAAGCGGTCCTACGACGCTGGTTATCAACTCGGTAAATCAAGCCAGGGTTTCTCTCTCCAGCTGAGAGCGCGTTCACGTCTAAGACACGAGTGGATCTGACTTTAATTACATTTGTCTCGAGTGTTTCGTCAACATAATGTGTTAAATAATACTTCTGCATCCAGTCTGTGACACTGTGAGTGTTGCACGGCCAGATGAGGCTGGAGAAGCTGACTCAGATAAGGAAAAATGATATATTATGATATTATATGATCGATGATCTGATTGATGATGTAATATGAATGATAAGTGCGACACGTCGGCGTCTTCTCTGCATGGCAGTTTAAACTGTATTTTCTTTATCCTGTAATATGACTTGAGAGATTTAAACTCCGCACACTGAGTTGATCTCTTTTCTATAGACGCCGGAGGCGTCAGGTAAAATAAGTTATTTAGCCTTCTCAAACCTGAGCCTCACGCGCCGCCTATGGGGGATGTGCTAGTTACTTATCCGACCGGCCCACTTCGGTACCGGCCCATCGGGATTCGTCCCGATGGCCAGTCCGCCACTGCACGCAGCGCACGTAAATTGTCAACGGGGGGAGCCTCGCTGCGGGGAAACGGTGGACCTAGTGTCCCGATCGGAGTGGGAATAATAATAATAATCCGTGCATTTTATCCATTAATTTCCTCAACATTGTGGTAAAAAACCACACGTTTAATCCACGTTGGTGTACTACTACAACTACAAAAAGCATCGGTTTGTTTTCTCATCAGGAAATGCAGACCGGCTCAAACAAACGATTTTTAATCATCATCCTCACTCATCATTTAATGTATCATATGTTCGCCGAATTGACATGAAAGCACTAATAAATGTAGTTTCATCCACTTGAGTTTACAACCACAAAAATAATCGATTTGTTTTTATATCACATCCGACGGGAGGAAATTCAGTAGCTCTCACTCCCGATTTTTAATCCTAATGTAATCATCATCTTCACCACGATCATTTATGTTTATGTCGCCGAATTGACATGAAAGCACTGACAAATATGAATATACTGTAGTCAACTTCATTAAAACGTTATTAACGTGCCTAATCTCAGTAATTCACCATTTCTACGCATTACAACACACTTTGTCCGTGTTTGGCTCTCGAAGCGTTCCCGCATTGACGTCACTTCCGGCTTCCCCCAAAACTTCAAAATGAGTCAAGGAATTTCCCCGCGATGTTCGAAATTATTGATATTTAACGGAACGGTATCGCTTTTTCTTTTTTAAACTGACGGTTCGAGATTACTAGTAGCCCAATATTTCATTGCACAACAGTTGTTGGGATGGTGTCACAGGCTCTTTAAGGCAGTGCTGTTGCTTTAAAAAACTGACAAATGTTCAGCGTTGTGTGTCATCAGGGATTCAAACTTAAAGCCAACTCCTTTCTGATACATGTTTTTATTTCCTAAGCTGTATATCTACGAGGGAACTCTGGCGCCATTGCTCATGACTTTGAGCTTCATCATGTAGTGTTTTTTTATGTTTAGGCAATACAGAGAGAAACAGTCAGCGAGAGATAAAAGATACAAAGATAAGATCCGGTGCAGAAAAGAAACTGTCCCATAATGTGGTGGTTTTCATGGTTTTGCATCAGGCTGAGCAGGGCTCTTAAACACAGACAGAGCCAGCTGACTTGTGGGTATTTAATCCCAAACAGGCAGAAAGGTTGAGTTTGTTCTAATTGCATCGTGCTGGGGAGGGCCGTCATTTACATTCATCACTGAGCCTCCATTTGTTGTGACTGAGATAAGAGAAGAGCGAAGGGGAGCGATGGAGGAAGCAAAGACACATCACTGTGACGAAGTCAAGTTTTGTTCATGCATCAACACAATCCTAGTATTTATCCACCTGTTATTATGTGTTTTTTATACAGAACTTTTGGGAGTTGACATGTTAGACCAGGGGTGGCCAACCAGTCAGAGGTTAAGAGCCAAATGTTTTCTCTGTTACTGCAAAGAGCCACATCAAACACACAGTCACTGATACCGCTTGTTTCAGTTTTTTGTTTTCTGGAGACAAGATTTCAACCACGTCACTGATGCATTTTTGTGGCATTGGGATATATATTTTTTAAATCCTCTGGAGCAGAGAGGAGCTGTGGATTATTGTTATTGATTAATGCATCAGGGTTTCTTAGGGTCAAAAACACTAAACTCACAACTTAAAATGAAAGCGTTTAGTTTATTTAATAAAAGAGCACATGTTCAATGTGAAAAGTGACAGTAGATATAGATTATTTGCAATTTAGTGCTATATTATATATATTTAAAAAAAAATATATATATATTTTTTTTAAACACCTTGAATTTCAGGGGGGGCGCGGGGCTCCATTGGCGGGGCGCAGCGCCCCTCCAAGACAATGGTAGGGGAAACACTGGATAGTGTTTAATCAACGATAGGTTCCCCCCCCTCAAAGGTGATTGGGTCACTGCATCGCGGTATTATTGTGATTGGCTCTTGGGCCACATCAAAATTAGACACGCTGTCATCCTCTCATACTGACACCTGACACCACACATACACACGTAGGGAGAGCCGGGACGAAAGTAACACTGGACGAAAGTAACACGGGACGAAAGTAACGGAGCGATTTTATCCGAGCCCAAACAACTTTGACCGGCCAAATTACGTCAGAATTATCAGCATTCAATACTTAACAGACCTACTAAATATCAGGTTTAACTGCAGCAAGGAGGCGTTTCCTATAGGGGCGTTTCCTATAGGGGCGTTTCCTAACCTTTTTTATCCAAAAGCAACTTAAGGGATTCCAGCTGCTTTTATAAATCCTCGCAGAAGAAGTCATTGTTCTAGTGATGGGAATTCCGGCTCTTCTTGGTGAGCCGGATCATTTGGCTCACCAAGAAGAGCCGGCTCTTTCGGCTCCCAAAGGGCTCTTCAGTTTACCACATATTATACCTTTTAATTAAATCAAATGTAGCCCTGTTTTGACTAATGATTTATATGTGTACACATATATCACTTAAATTATTCAAGACATCCTTTGTACTAAAGTATTCAAAAGTAAAAATTACATGTTTAATATAAATTATTTGCTGTGGCCAATTGTTTTCATTGCATTTACAGACCCGTGTAACTCTCTGATACCACCCAATGAATGCATTGACTTGCTTGTAGAACCACGCTACACAAAACAGATGGCAACACCTATAAAAACTATTTAAAAAAAGGGGCTACTGTATCAACCTATATAAAGTATATAAATATAGTTTTTCTCCCTGCAGGAGAGGGGAGCGTGCTTTGAGATCAGCTGCTAGGCTTCAGCGGGGAGAAGAGGGGGACAAAAAGAAGAAGTAAGAAGAGAAGTAATGGGTCAGAAACCCTCCTTTTTACGCAGCGATCCAGATATAGACATCATAGCTACGGCGACATATATTCAGTTGCCAGTTACTTTTGGCATTAGGGCAGGGATATCTTTCAAGGTTTGACATAATGAATTGTGCTACTTTTAAAGCAAGCAACGATGTTTTCAAATCTGTAATCAAAAAGCTCCTCAAAAACACTATAGAAGCAGTTCCTGCCGTTGTTACGTTAGTTCAAACAGTAACAACGGACTACTTTTCTTAGCGGATGCATGTCAATTTAAATCAATACATAAAACTATTTTTTAAATCAATAAAATCTTTTTCTAAATCCATAAAAGCATTTCAATTATTATTGGGAGTCATGTCGTTACTTTGTTGAGAATGTGGCCATGTGTAATAAGCGGGATAATGTCCACATTGCACATTGCATAATGTGCCTTCATGCCGATCTAGATCCCTCCGCAAAAACAAAACAAAAAACGGCTCGTTCGCGGGCGAGAGCCGGCTCCCGTCGTTCACTATTCCTATAGGAAACGCCCCTATAGGAAACGCCTCCTTGCTGCGGTCTGCAGCAATAGAGTCTGGCTGCAGACCGCAGCAAGGAGGTGTTTCCTATAGGGCTCACCAAGAAGAGCCGGAATTCCCATCACGAGAACAATGACTTCTTCTGCGAGGATTTTAAAAGCAGCTGGAATCCCTTAAATTGCTATTGGATAAAAAAAGTTAGGAAACGCCCCTATAGGAAACGCCCCTATAGGAAACGCCTCCTTGCTGCGGTCTGCAGCCAGACCCATCTCGTCTGCAGCCAGACTCTATTGAGCGCGTGGCCGAGTGCACGAGAGAGGGGAGGGACTTGAGCGTGCTTGAGAGGGGCGGGACTGCAGGCACGGCTGCAGTGCAGGGAGTGGAAGCAGAGCGCTGAATTTCATTTCATTTCATTTCAAACCTTTATTTAACCAGATTGGTCCCATTGAGATCATAGATCTCTTTTTCAAGGGAGACCTGAATGTACACACGGCTCTTATTAAAACGGCGCTTTCTCACCGGAGTACTTTCCCCCGTCATTCTTAAAGTACCGATACTAATGAAACGGAGGAATCGTAACGTTTTTAACGGCAGAGTATCGCGGTATACCTTTCAAGTATCGGTACACCGTGCAACACTAGTCAGTGTCTCTCCCCCAAACTCCCCCAAACTCACACATATAAAATTCGATATGAACTGAAGAGCCGCATGAAACTAGGCAAAGAGCCGCATGCGGCTCGAGAGCCGCGGGTTGGCCACCCCTGTGTTAGACCATTGTCTTTATTTACTTTAATACATTACATGGTCAAACATTTTTGATGATGGTCCCCTAAATGTGCTTGAACAAAAATGTGACTTTGATAATCGTTTAACAAAACTTTTGTACATTTAGTTTTGTACACAAACTATCTAACAGAAACACTGTTTTCATATTACCTTAAACAGTACTTGCACCAATATGTTGACCTTGCTCATGAGCCCAGCTCTAATAAAATGCCACAGAAGGAATAATTCACAAATCAAAATGTTATTGATGCTATTAAAACGGATTTTTGATCTTTTACACCTTCACTCTTCGGTACCTGCTCCTTCATTTTATAATCTAACCATAGCACTAATGTCAGGCTGGCACTACCTCGAAAACAACACCAATAGAAATACCACCAAATAGTACAATACATCTTGAATGTATTTGCCTCAATGTAGTTTATGCAAGCAATGGCTGATTATCATTTTGTGTGATGGGATGTTCCAGCCTGTGTGTGAGTGTAAGCGATGAAGAGCGAAAACTAATATCTGTTGGTGACAGCTGGTGAGTCTCTGGGACTGACACGTCCTGCTCAGCGCTCTTTATCTTCACTGCAAGTGACACCCAATGAGTGGCACCTCACTGGCACTGTTCACTCTCTCTCTTCTCTAATAGGCCTTGGCCTGATTCTCAACACTCCTTTTGGGTTTACACCTAACATCCGTCCACCACGATGTACACTTCACTTTGCCTAATTCCTCTCAGGTGGATACATACATCTGGTGTGTTTGAGGTACCCTCTCCGGACACAGTTGACGAGGAGCCTTCAAGCTGTCACGCTGCAGAAGACTGACTCTCAACCTGTCCCTGAAACAGCTAAACCATGACAATGATGGAGTTATAAAATGACTCGGCCATATAATACCTCGTGTACCATATCAGTGGTTCTCAACCCCCGCGGCTACTGTCTATATTTAGTACAAGGGATTTGAATTGTGTACGGAAAGCCTGAAATACAGTTGGTGTCAGCTACTGCAGAGGTATGCAAACACACCGTGAGTTTCAGGAGAGCCTGTTTGGACCTGATGAAGAGGAAATCTGATGTTTGATTTGAGTCTTAATTGATATTTTATCACGCAGCACCGGAGAGAGCTGTAGATGTGAAGGTTAGCTTGTGTGCTAGCTGAGGCTGATTATATCCGGGCGAAGCTAAGAGATGATGTGACACTGCAGCTGTTAGCCCCTGCAGAGTGTTATCACACACAGTCGTGTTTATTCAACACACACTGGTGGGGAGTGCCTGACTCAAAATGTTCAGCTTTACAGTACGGTATACGGGCTGCCTGTATATTCTTTTGAGCTGTTTTCTGTTAATTTCTTACTGTTTCTGTGGATTCCTCACCGTCTCTCTTGCTCTGTGTTCTCTATCTTTATGCCACATCTTTCTCTCTCGGCTTTTCTCTCTAATCTCCTTCCCTTTTTTTTCCTCCTCTTCTGTTCTGGATCAAAGTAAGCCAACGCTCTCCGGCAAGCACCGGCTCAAAGCTTACATTCTCACCCTTCAAAGCCACTGCTTGTGTATAAGTGAAGAAAAAAATTAAAAGTAATTTGCCGCTTTTTTTGCATTCATGTCATGCAGAGAGAATATGCAAACGAGGAATAATGTGAATGTGATTCGCCCTCCGTTGATGACTGAGTGGACACAATACCTGATATACCTGATATACCTGATAATATCATTAGCTGTTATAAATCAGTTGTATCAATCATCTCTTACACTCTTCAACTCAGGGTTGAACTGTTGCTCTGCATACCAGGACCTCCTTTACATTCAGCAATACAAAATATGAAGTGATTCTGTGCAAATGGTTGGTATATTTAAAAGGAATTGGCTCATGAAAGATGCACATTTGCACAGTTTTTGATACACATCAGAGTGAGATTATAAACAAAAATGTGTTAACCACAGATACAGAAGATGTGTTGGTTATCTGCAATCTCATACAAATAAGAAATTTCAATGAAAAGCATCTGATTTATTTCCTTTCCTCCATATTTCTGCATTTAAAGAAAAAATGTATAAAACACATGTTCCTGTCCCTGGAGAGTCATCAGCCACATATACAAAGAACATCTAATGCATCCTTTTCATTGAACCCAAACAAACGCTATAGAGACGTTACTCAACCACCGATTAGACCACCATACAATTTAGGCCCCCTTGTTCCAAGCCCTCTGAATCACATCCTACTGTACGTCATCAGTCTGTTCAAGGACTCAAACGGTCTGCTGTTGTGCTCGTTAACAGGTTTTTCCCACAGTTGAATAAAGAGTGACCAGCTCAAGCTTTATTATTTAGTTTAAGGTGAGGTGATGTTGTCATTTTCCCACATAGCTAGCCAGCTACCCCAAGGCACCATAGCAACAGAAAATGACCACCACCATTGTGAAATGTGTTGATTTTAATGTCACAGCGCCACAGGTAACATACAGACACATTTCTTCATGAGCTACAAACATTATGCCTAATTTTCTCTGCTTGTTTTGACTCGAGTCATCTCACTTTTGGTACCTGGTCCTTTTTTCTCTTTTTCCTTTTCCACCGCAAAAATAACCCTTTCATTGTAGGAAGGGTGATCAGATTAATGAAATAGCAACACTGTGTGACACTGCCATGACATCTTCAGTGGACTTCTGACTGCCATATTTAAAAATGTGGGCCAAGTAAATACAACATATTACAGTCGCTTTTGACTGTACAGTAGCTTAGTTATATATAAAATGGCGGTTTTGTCCCATCTTGCAATAGTGACAATTATCTCTGATCAATCAGTGGCATGCAGTGTTTAACTCCATCTTTTGGTATTGGTGTTTTGGAACCTAGGACAAGTTAACCAATACTATTCACAACTTTTGCAAATGGAAAACCAAAGAAAGTGAGTTAATGCCATACCAATGCACTACAATTGGGGCTTTTGCCAATTACTTCGACTGTAAGAAACTCTAATAGTGATTTCTCACGTTTCCTGTCATTTTATAGACATTAATCAAATGTTTAATCAGCAAAAGCACCAGCCGATTAATAGATTAAAGAACATATGTGTTAGTTGCATCCCTACATGGGGTGGGTGTGATGGACGTTCAGAGACGTTTTGTTCTGATGACATAGATCTGTGTCTGTTTTTGTGATGAGACCTCATTATGTTGAATCATCAGCCATATACAGTACCACAAAACAGCCGAGACGGTGGAGCGACATCACTCCCACATGCAGTTCATTATAGTCACAACCCCCCCCCCCCCCCCCCCCCCAGCACATACAGCAAGCAAGACTTAACATACAGTGCGCATCTGTCAGCCCTGGTTAGCTTGTGTTGGTTATATATAGTACACATATATAAATATGTGTGTGTGAATATGAGTGGGTGGTCCCAGCCTGCAGACTGTCACGGTCAATGAGACAATATATGGAGAATTTGGCCCCTGCGGCCTCATCTGAAGGAAGTAATTTGAATTTGAGTGAAGTCAAAACAAAACTCAGCACTAAAGCTCAGAGTACAGTTAATAATATTAGCGAGACAATTTGTAATTTCTTATTCCCAAAGGGGCCAAACCTATAATTGAGCTGCTAACATTAGTGGCCTGTAATTGAACCATTATAATTGACCTCAGGTGTGTTAGCGGATTAAAACTCTGCAGGAATGCGACACGTCTCCTCTCTCATATCAGTAACTGAAAAATACAGTCTTGACGCTTAAGAATATATATGCTCCAATATTTGTGTAAGTAGGTATTTTTTCACACTAATGGCATCTTTAGCAAGACCGTATCCATGGGAACCGAGTTGCCATGGAAACACTGCATGTCTCTTTGAATTAGAAATGTCTTTCTGGATCCCTCCCTCCTCTGTGTCTCCCTACTTCACTCTCTGCTTCCTCCTCTTCTTCCCTGACTTCCCCGACATTGACAGGCCAGCTGCTGTCAGTCAAAAAGTCTCGAGCTGCCGAAGGAGACGTGTGCGCCACAAATGGAGGAAATGGAGGGAGGACGGTTTGGCATATCTGCTCTCCAAGAAAAATAATATGAGGAGGGAGGACATTTTTTTTAGTGAGAGGGGTCTTGGTTTTTAATCAAAAGCAACTTATTGAACTAGAAAAGGAAATGTTGAATGACATTCAAAAGATAATGATGACGAAGAGGATGCTGCGAAGAGAAGAGCAGGAAGATTGAAGGAAGAAAGAGAGGGCTACAGAGAGGGAGAGAGATAGCTGATGAAAGGAGAGGGGAGAAGTGATTGATTGTAGCTCTCTCTGATGCCGCTGGTATCTGTGTAACCATGCTGCCACACTTATCCAGCCTATCTGATTTAACAGCACGCGTGATAAAGGGGAGAGAGAGGGATACATGCATACAGAGATAAAGCGTTGCAGAAAAAGAGGGTATAGAAAAAGTGCAAAGAAGAGATGGAGTTATTGGGGCGAGTGCACAAATGAAAATGTGGAGGAAAATCACCCTCGTTCCCCCGGTGCTGATGAATGTATGAAAGAGGGCAAATGAGAGTAACGCTTCAGGGGAAGTGGAGCGGGTGAATAGACACAGAAGAGGAAACAGAGTTGAGACATGCCAAAGAAAAGCGCGTCATGAAAAGGTTTTGAACCGTATGTCTCTCATTCCACGCTGCGCTTGACTCCAGTCTGCACTCTCACCCTGTGTGCTTGTTAGAGAGGGAAGCAGAATTGAAAAGGCAGGGTGTATGGATGCAGGGAGGAGAGATGCAAGAGGGAGGGAGAGGCAGAGGGAGGAGAAAGGGCAAACATGCGGTTTGACACGGTTAGAGGCTAAATTAGAGCCGCTATATAAAACACACCTGTGGATCAGCCTCATAGTAGTGCACTGCAGTGGAGAGCATCAGTCCTTCATTCACATGTACTGCAAGTGACACAGCCATCACAACTTCATTTCTAATCACATGTACCATTATTCCTTAGATGGGGGCCTTTTTTAATGAATGCAGAGAGAACTTTTCTTTCAAACAGCCTATAAATAGAAGCTGGTGTTTATAATTCATCATAGTTTAGCAGGGCTGTACAGAATAAAAAGAAATGGGGTGAGAAAAATATAGATTTTTGTTATTGTGGTTATATAAATGTAATTCATGATCCTGTGAGATGGCTGCTAGATCGCCCTGGCTCCTGTGTGCGGCAAGTGGGAAGAGGGAACTTTACAATAACAAACACACATGTTGTAAACATCTCCAGGAAATTATTATTTTAATTGGCATCGGTCATTTAACAGCAACATCTAATTACTTTCAATCAAAACTGATTGAAAAAAATTCAAAAACAAAAGTTAATTTGTTGAATAGAAAAGGTTGGAACAACACAGTACGTTATCATTACATTGTTTACTGATTAAATAAGGATTGTGGAAATTTACATTTTGAGCTTTTAGTAATTATTTGAATAGACTACGTTTTAAAAATATATCTATGATAGTGATTATTAAAAGGGATGAGGTTTAACAGCTCTCTATTGAATATAAATGTTCAGACTCTTCCTATCAGCCTCAGTGAAACACAGATATTCAGATATAATGTGCTGAAACCTTACATCTCATATTTCGTCACTGTTCTGTGACTCACGGTGTCTCTCCTCACTGCAGCAGCTAAGGAAGCTAAAGGTAACAAAACAACACAGCGGAAATAATAATAATTCTACTTTCATCATACAACAAATATCAATTAAATAGGTCACTCATCTACTGCATGCATGATGACCTGAAGGTTACCTGAGGGCGAAATCATTGATGCACTACTATAGGTCACTGATCGTGGGGGGTCACAGAATACAGTTCAACACTGAAGCAGTCATCCTTCTCAAATGACCAACAAAACATGTTGTTGTTTTTTGTTACTACTTATATATAAAGAAAGTGTATGTAAAGACAATCATTTATGTTCTGTCAGTTTGTTATCGACTGTTGCAGGGTCTGTATCTGCACATGTCTGTAGTGTCGAAAGGCAAAAGAGTCCGTCTAAAAGAAAAACACCATTTTTAAAACTCTGGTGCCAAAAACACCTTCTTTCACAAAGTACCTGTGCAAGTAACAGAGCGTGTGTGTGTGTGTGTGTGTGTGTGTGTGTGTGTGTGTGTGTGTGTGTTTGTGTGTGTGTGTGTGTGTGTGTGTGTGTGTGTGTGTGTGTGTGTGTGTGTGTGGTGTGTGTGTGTGTGTGTGTGTGTGTGTTTCTTCAAGCTATCTAACTCTGTGTGGGAGTAGCTGTTATTTAGGAGTTTACATGCGTTTGATTTTAATAACATCGGACCACTTGTAGAGGAGCTAACAAATCTGACTGGATCTCTGTCACTGTGACGACCTCACCTTTTTATGTGCGAGTGAAGTGAGACCAAAGTAGAGGACACGTGTCTGTGTTAGATGAAGATATTTGAACACATCCTCACGGGAAAAGCACGGGTGCAAACTAGTCTCAGTAAACAAGCATGCACGGCAACAGGGCCAAGGGATAACTCGTGTTCTCATCATGTAAGAGTTCAATAAATTATATAAACTGGATCATATATGCATATTTAGTCATATTGATACAAATTATAGTAATATATTATGATATTTATAAAACAACTAGGCAGAAATTCTTGGTTTTAGCTGAATGAATGAACTTGCAAAAAAAGAAGCAGCTGAATGTCAACGTTTAGAATGAATCTTTGTACAGTGCTGCTAAATTGGGTCGTGGAGTTTAAAACACATGAGCTGTAACAGGATACAGAGGGTCAAATAAAACAATGTTATTTGGTCCGTTTAGAGAGAGGTAGGATTCAATGTTTTTGGTGATGGAGACAGTCAGGTAAAAATGTATTGGGGAGAAAAACAGATTCAAGTTATAAATTAAATGTAAAATCCATAGAAAATGCAAAACTGTTAACTTTTATTTGGGATTTGTTAAAAAATCTGAACTTTTTTACAATATGTAATCTAATTGTCTGTATATTGGCATGGCTATTCTTCTCTCTTACACACATGCACATGTTCAGGCACATGCACATGCACATGCACACACAGACACACAGACACACACCAGCCTGTCCTCCTACAGAAAACGACCATATATACTAGAGGTGCTCTAGTGGTCGTGTAAGAAACAACATGCTCCCGTTGATTGCAAACGTTCCGGAGGGACGTTTATTCACAAATAACCCTCTGGAAAATCCTAAATTGTGGAATAGTTTGGCCATTAAAATGCTTTTTGATTCGATTTCTAGCGAGAAGTGTATATTGTACTCTTAGAATCCACGTCCAGTTGATGTGTAGGATCTATAGTTTGATAGATATTACGAAGATGATTTGAGGTCTCGCCAGGATAACGTGTACAGTGGGGCAAAAAAGTATTTAGTCAGCCACCAATTGTGCAAGTTATCCCACTTAAAAAGATGAGAGAGGCCTGTAATTTTCATCCTAGGTATACCTCAACTATGAGAGACAAAATGAGAAAAAAGAAATCCAGAAAATCACATTGTCTGATTTTTAAAGAATTGATTTGCAAATTATGGTGGAAAATAAGTATTTGGTCAATAACAAAAGTTAATCTCAATACTTTGTTATATACCCTTTGTTGGCAATGACAGAGTTCAAACGTTTTCTGTAAGTCTTCACAAGGTTTTCACACACTGTTGCTGGTATTTTGGCCCATTCCTCCATGCAGATATCCTCTAGAGCAGTGATGTTTTGGGGCTGTCGCTGGGCAACACGGACTTTCAACTCCCTCCAAAGATTTTCTATGGGGTTGAGATCTGGAGACTGGCTAGGCCACTCCAGGACCTTGAAATGCTTCTTACGAAGCCACTCCTTCGTTGCCCGGGCGGTGTGTTTGGGATCATTGTCATGCTGAAAGACGCAGATGCTGGCGGCGTAGTGGGTTACTGATGGTAGCCTTTGTTACTTTGGTCCCAGCTCTCTGCAGGTCATTGACTAGGTCCCCCGTGTGGTTCTGGGATCTTTGCTCACCGTTCTTGTGATCATTTTGACCCCACGGGGTGAGATCTTGCGTGGAGCCCCAGATCGAGGGAGATTATCAGTGGTCTTGTATGTCTTCCATTTTCTAATAATTGCTCCCACAGTTTATTTCTTCACACCAAGCTGCTTACCTATTGCAGATTCAGTCTTCCCAGTCTGGTGCAGGTCTACAATTTTGTTTCTGGTGTCCTTTGACAGCTCTTTGGTCTTGGCCATAGTGGAGTTTGGAGTGTGACTGTTTGAGGTTGTGGACAGGTGTCTTTTATACTGATAACAAGTTCAAACAGCCATTAATACAGTTAACAAGTGGAGGACAGAGGAGGCTCTTAAAGAAGAAGTTACAGGTCTGTGAGAGCCAGAAATCTTGTTTGGTCTTGTAGGTGACCAAATACTTATTTTACCGAGGAATTTACCAATTAATTCATTAAAAATCCTACAATGTGATTTCCTGGATTCTTTCCCCCCATCCTGTTTCTCATAGTTGAAGTGTACATAGGATGAAAATACAGACCTCTCTCATCTTTTTAAGTGGAAGAACTTGCACAATTGGTGGCTGACTAAATACTTTTTTGCCCCACTGTATATGCGGCAGCTTCCATGTAAAGTTAGCATCAACCCTCACGGGGTGAAAACAGTTTTTCCGGTCTCGAAGTTTTCATAATAAAACCGGATGTATTCCCCTCACTGTCAAATGATTACACAGTGATATCTGCATTACTCATCCACTAAAAAACATCAGTTTCTCCTTGTTAATTACACAATATTGATTGGTTTAAATTGTGTACAATGCGTTTGTGTTTTTAACCTTCGATTCGGAGAAACAAATAGTTTTTTCGGAGTTTAGACACTACAGTTTCAGAAGACACTACACTACCCAGAATCCCCAGCTATCGTTTGGGACTACAACATCCGCCTTGCTTTACAAACCCTGTGATTAGTCCTCAAGCCCTGTGATTGGATGTTGGAGTGGCAGTGCGACAAGGTTACGCCGAGCGTCAATCACAGCTCTTTGAAATGGAATGGAACCACAGCTGATTTAGCAAATATGGCAGTAGCCATCGATCATCTAAAGATAAGATATACTTTATTGATCCCAAGTTGGGAAATGTTTTTATTACAGCAGGATGTACTTTGTTATACTCCACTACTATTCAGAGGTTAACCTGGTATTTTTACTCCACTACATTTATTTTAGTTACTTTGCAGATTCTGATTAATGATGTGAAATATAAACAACCCTTAAATCAGACTTTAGTTACACCTGAGTCAAATTCAGGGAAGGTGATTGTACTTTGTCAGACTTAATATATTTATCTGTGGATACCCCCAACGTTTTTTTCTTATTCAAAAGAAGACCTTAACTTAAAGTATTCTTTAATGTTTAAATAAAGCCTTATTAGTTTGTCTGTTTTGCACATCCTCCTATTAATATCTTTGGACGTCCTGCACTAAACTGTTTTATTGTAGAGATCACTACAGTATAAGGGGATAAGAACCTTTGTTTTCCAACATTCTATCTGTCAGGACAGGTGCTGTCTGTTTGCTGTAACACTAAGTATCTGGGACACATCATCACAGATGAAATGGCTGATGATGATGACATGTATAGACAGCAGCGTGTCTTATATATACAAGCCAACATGTTGGCTAGAAAATTCTCTTGGTGTTCAGATAAGGTTAAGGTGAACTTCTTTAGAGCTTATTGCACTCCTCTCTATGCTGCCCCCTTGTGGGTCAAGTATAAGAAGGCGAGCCTCCGGAAGCTCCAGGTTGCATATAATGACTGTTTGCGTATACTGCTTAGAAAACCAAGGTGGTGCAGTGCAAGTGAAATGTTCTGTAATGCACGAGTCAACACGTTCCATGCTCTTTTGAGAAATCTGATGTACAAATTCATCTGTCGATTGAATGTTTCTCATAACTCTGTCATTATGCTGCTTTAAAATCCGTGTTTCAGTACTGTACGATACTAGTCACCTCTGTGGAAACATTGGTATGGCTGCCTTTTTTTAGTTTGTATTTGAGTGTTGTATGTTTTGTAATAATGGACCAAGAGTCTCTTTAAATAAAGATGATGATGATGAGTATCTTCTTGATATTTTCTATTCTATATTTCTATCATTGACCTTCTACTTCCCCCCTATGAAAGTATGTACTCTTAATTAGTGTCAAATATAACATAATTTCAACAAAATATCACATAATTTCAACAAAAAAATGCAATAACGTTTTTTAACCACTAGGTGTCCCTTTCTATCAGCTGTGCACCGTTATGGTGTAAATATATCTACCAATTGGATCAAATATAAAAGTCAGCCGAATTAATGTTGATACTGCAAGGAGACGTATTTTGTGAAAATAAATGTAAGATGTTGTTTAATTGCTGATATATTTATGATTCACGTCACATATTCAGTTTCGGCGGCACTTCTTCCAGTTCGTCCAGAAGTCTTCTCATCAGGGCTCTATAAATAAAGAACTACGGCAGATGTGTAATATTTAATGTAGCCGAACCGTGTATTACAATGCCGTTATGTGATGACTTCCAAAGAGAAAAGCAAGAACACTCGGAATAAAGTATTATTATTATTTTTTAAAAATGTTTTCGGGTTTCACATTGCATAAACACCATATCCCAACGTGCATTGCGGCTAAACAATCCAATCACCGAGCTGAGGATCTTTCCTACGTCTGTTTCCGGTATTGTTCCTGTAAAAACATTCCAAATTAAACATGCAAAAACAAATCGCTAAATAAAAAGATAAAACACTGGCATGTAATTTACGTTAGAATAAATAGAATGGTTTTGAATAATAGATGAGAGTAAAATCGACGTTACTTTACAGCCCCGCCCACTTTTGGGGAAACCAACGGACGCTGTCATTTGAATGGCGATCAAGCCTGAAGCCACAGAGCTCTTCTTTTACTGTCCTTTCTTCTTAGAGGAAGTACAGAAAAACGTAACTTGGGATTTGTTTTAATGTTTGAGGTGCAATAAACTACAAAGCAGCTTTTTGGCATGATACAACTATTATGTTCTGCCTCGCTCATGAGAATAACAGCTGGCGAAATTACAGCCTCGCCTACTGATTTTTATTTAACCATATATCGAGCCCGATTGTCGATTTCAAATGTGTGCTCTAAAATGATATTTATTAAATTACTATTATCATTATTATAAGCAAGACAATAAATAGCAAAGATATGTAGAAAATAACCGCATTTAAGATACGTTCATAAGGAACGTAACGTGAAAGAAAATACGTTTCTAATTAAACGTAATTGAGAATGCAGTTTAGTTCTGTGGGAACGTAATTTTTAGGAGACAGGGTTGACAGGCTGACGCTCCCGTTGATTGAAAACGCTCCTGTGGGTCGTATTATGGGTCGGAAACAATCGGCCTATTTGGTCGTATTAGTTGGAGGACTTGTTGACACACACACATGCTGGCACAGCAGCTGGTTAGCCAGGTCATGTGTTAGCGGGGGTCAGGTCTAATTGGGTCTCTGGCTCGTCTGTATTGGTGGGATCTGGTCCAATCAGCACACACGCTCCCATGTGTCAGTGATTAATTACCTGCGTTCACTTCCGTGCTAACGAGCTTTATCAACTCCTCATGAAGGAGGTTTTCTATTAACTTGTCGGGCCAAAGGTGATGCAAAATTGACTCCCTCTCCAACCCACCCCCCCTCCTCCCTTCACTGTCTTTCTGAGCTACCTGGTTCTGACAAGTTTCTTAGTTTTTTTAATAGATTTGTATTCCTGCCCTGCTATTTCCATCACTTTGAACTGCCCACCATCTGTTCCTACCAGTTGCTCTACGAAATTGATTTCATCTGCTGTTCTCTGTGCTCATCTCTGCCTCTCAGTGCTAGGACAAGGCTTTGGGCCTGACTGACATGATGTGAGTTCTGCTGCAGAGTCAGCTGTAACAGTGGGAGATTGAATCAGACAATTAATTGTATCTTCCTCGTGGTGCACATAGTGCGATAGCGAGGGAGTGTTGGAGAAAGCTTGAGGCAAAAACGAGTTTCTTGTGCTTTCAGAGGAGTCTTTATTTGTGTGTGTGTGTGTGTGTGTGTGTGTGTGTGTGTGTGTGTGTGTGTATGTATGTGTGTGTGTGACACAAAGAGATCAATTATTTCTGATTAGAGACTAAGTTGATGATTACATTTCAGTAGCGGTGCGGGATTGAGGCCATGACGGAGTCTTTCATGAGAAGTTAATAGAAACTCCACCGCATTTATTTTACTTAAACATATGTCGGGGTTAAACAAATACTAAAGTGAATATGTTAGGGGTACGGAACTTTTCGACTAACAAAATAGGACATGTAAAGATATCCCCTTGATGACATTATGATGGATATATTTACAAATTATTCTTTGAAAGAATGATCAACATGCTAGTGCACATGGCCGCTGCTTTATACTTACATAGAAAACAAAATGATCCTTCAATTAATGAATATCTTCAATTATTTTACATGAATCATGAGTCATTAAAGTCTCTGATAGTTGTATGACTATGTGTGCACTCTGGTTGATTGTATCCGGCTGCATTAATGTGTTAAACAAAGGTACAGCGCAGGTGTCCCTTTCATGCCTCTGGGCATGTTTGCACTTCATAATGGGGAGTCAATTAATGGAAGTATTGAAGACATTCATTGAATAATTGGCTTTTTAAATGACAATTTGAAGTTTGAATATAAAACATTCAACTAGAGTGCAGCACAAGGGTCTTTTGTTCCCTGAGTGGTGACTGAATTCCGCCGCCTCCTCTGAGTCTGTCAGCAGCGAGCTAACTCTCTCGCTTAGCCAGCCAAGCTATGAGCTATGTGGCACTCTGCCTTTCCTCTGCTAGGGACTAGGCCTGCTTCACCCGGCTCGCTGTGAGATTCACAGATGATGTTATTGTTACCAAGTGTCAGTATACTCAATACATCAGGATAAAGTGTACTCATCTACTGTTAACAATATGTAAACCTGGGTTTAAATATAGCTGTCAGTGTGTGAGTAAAACACTATGGACACTACCTTGTTTTCTGCTAAATGTTGTCATAAAGTCAAATGATCATTTGCATTCAAACAGGAAGACCTGCTTGAGGTAGACATGTTTACTGCAGTAAATAATTTTATTAATTGGGAAGTTCAACATTCCATTTGTGATGCAGGAGATTAAAATCAGACTTGTTTATCTGAACTGCCAATGTGTAATGCTATCTGCCCATTAAACATTAAGTGTGACATATTTTGCTGAGATTAGACCTTTAGGAAAGAGTACAAATAGAAAGTAGTGTTCTCAGTAGGGATGGTGATAGTTTTTTTTTCCTGACCGATCCTATTAAAGTAGTCATTAACCGTTTAACTAACAACTGTGCCTTGCATACAGGACGGCTGTTGTTGAAGTGCCTAACAAGCCGTCTAGCTGACACAATAACTGATACACAAAAATATTGAATCCTTAATTTATTGACAGCTGCAGTTTCGACACAAAGTTCTCAGTTGTGTGTCCGCATGCCATAAAGTTAATGTCAGTTTTTACGCCATTCAGTTGTAAGCCCTTAGACCTGCCATGTGTTAGTGTGACAGCAAGTATGAGTAACATTATAGGACATCTGTGTGAAAAAAGGTTCAAATTGAAAATGGAATATTATGCACCTGAGTCGCTAATATCTGTTTGCATAAAAATAATTCTAAATGCAAAATTAAAATATATATATTGGCTTTTTGTTTTGCCTACACTTATAGTTTAACCAACATACACTTACTAAAATGGCAAAGTGTAAAAAGCATGCCATCCATCCATCCATCCATCTTCTCCCGCTTATCCGTGGTCGGGTCGCGGGGGTAGCAGTTCCAGCAGAGAGCCCCAAACTTTCTTTTCCCTGGCGACATCAACCAGCTCTGACTGGGGGATCCCAAGGCGCTCCCAGGCCAGCGAAGAGATATAATCCCTCCACCTGGTCCTAGGTCTACCCCTTGGTCTCTTCCCAGCTGGACGTGCCTGGAACACCTCCCTAGGGAGGCGCCCAGGTGGCATCCTAACTAGGTGCCCGAACCACCTCAACTGGCTTCTTTCGACGCGAAGGAGGAGCGGCTCAACTCCGAGTCCCTCCCTGATGACCGAACTTCTCACCTTATCTCTAAGGGAGACACCAGCCACCCGGCGGAGGAAACCCATCTCGGCCGCTTGTATCCGCGATCTCGTTCTTTCGGTCATGACCCATCCTTCATGACCATAGGTGAGGGTAGGAACGAAAATGGCCCGGTAGACAGAGAGCTTTGCCTTCTGGCTCAGCTCCCTTTTCGTCACAACGGTGCGGTAAAGCGACTGCAATACCGCTCCCGCTGCTCCGATTCTCCGGCCCATCTCACGCTCCATTGTTCCCTCACTCGAGAACAAGACCCCGAGATACTTGAACTCCTTCACTTGGGGTAAGGACTCATTCCCTACTTGGAGTGGACAGTCCATCGGTTTCCTGCTGAGAACCATGGCCTCAGATTTGGAGGTGCTGATCCTCATCCCAGCCGCTTCACACTCGGTTGCGAACCGATCCAGTGAGTGCTGAAGGTCGCAGACCGATGAAGCCATCAGAACCACATCATCTGCAAAAAGCAGTGGTGCAATCCTTAGTCCACCGAACTGCAGACCCCCCCCCCACGACTACACCTCGAAATCCGATCCATGTATATTACAAACAGGATTGGTGACAAAGCGCAGCCCTGGCGGAGGCCAACCCTCACCGGAAATGGGTCCGACTTACTGCCGAGGACCCGGACACAGCTCTCGCTTTGGGAGTACAGAGATTGGATGGCCCTGAGTAGAGACCCCCTCACCCCATACTCCCGCAGCACCTCCCACAGTAACACCCTGGGAACCCGGTCATACGCCTTCTCCAAGTCTACAAAACACATGTAGACCGGATAAGCGTACTCCCAGGCCCTCTCCAGGATCCTTGCGAGAGTAAAAAGCTGATCCGTCGTTCCACGACCAGGACGAAATCCGCATTGTTCCTCCTCAATCCGAGGTTCGACAATCGGCCTGACCCTCCTTTCGAGTACCTTGGAGTAAACTTTCCCGGGGAGGCTGAGTAGTGTGATGCCTCTGTAATTGGCACACACCCTCTGATCCCCCTTTTTGAAAAGGGGGACCACCACCCCGGTCTGCCACTCCTTCGGTACCGTTTCCGACTTCCACGCAACGTTGATGAGACGTGTCAACCATGACAGTCCCTCAACACCCAGAGCCTTCAGCATTTCCGGGCGGATCTCATCCACCCCCGGGGCTTTGCCACTGTGGAGTTGTTTGACGACCTCAGTGACCTCCCCCCGGGAGATTGGTGTCGATCCCCCGTCATACTCCAGCTCTGCCTCTAACATAGAGGGCGGAGTTGTCGGGTTCAGGAGTTCCTCAAAGTGTTCCTTCCAACGTCCCAACACTCCATCAGTTGAGGTCAACAACGTCCCATCCTTACTGTACACAGCTTGGATGGTTCCCTGCTTCCCCCTCCTGAGGTGTCGGACAGTTTTCCAGAACAACTTTGGTGCCGCCCGAAAGTCCTTCTCCATGTCTTCTCCGAACTTCTCCCACACCCGCTGCTTTGCCTCGGCCACGGATGAGGCTGCTGCCCTTCGGGCCTGTCGGTACCTTGCAACTGCCTCGGGAGTCCCCCGGGATAACAAATCCCTGAAGGCCTCCTTCTTCAGTCGGACGGCTTCCCTGACCACCGGTGTCCACCACGAGGTTCGAGGGTTACCGCCCCTTGAGGCACCTAGGACCTTGAGACCAAAAGCATGCCTCTGGAAATAATTGGAGCATTGGAACATATTTTGTATTGTTTGATGATGATTGTATACTATCTGTTTTACTCAGTCCTTTAGATCCCTCTGTAGTGTGCCCCCCCCCCCCCCCCCCCCCACCAGAGAGGTGCAGGTTGTGTCCTGGGTTTGTTCAGAATACCTTTATACGTCCCACATATTAGGGGAAACGTAGCTATGTGGTCAGTTGGATTGTTTTCCCCCCTCAAAGGTACTGCCGTGTGGCTTCTTGAACTTCTGTTTGGAGGTTAAATCTGTCTGTGAAATGCCAAAAAGACATTTCCAGCTAACGACTTTGCTTGTTTGTTTTCAAATGCAGATTTATTGCTGAAACTAAATATGATTTTGATGAAATGACGCACTTAATTACAGGAACAAACAGATTTAATATCATGATATCATTCTTCTCTCACATCTAGATGCTAGTTCTGTATATTGACTCCCATAAATAAAAATTATTCAAGGAGTACTGATGAAAGGCAAAGACCATCAACAACAATTATGATGCAAGCGGGACACCACTGACTACGTCTGTTAATTGCTGGGTAAAATGTATCTATTATGTTCACAACATCGTGGCCCACAGAACTACAATTAAACACTTAGTCAGTAGAATCAGACTTGTATCACAAACTATTATTTAAAGAAAACCCCATTATTGATCATGATGTAATAAATGTTTCCGTTATGTTCAGTTGTTAATCACAAACAGCCTAGTAGATGGTGCTTTACAGAAAGCTCTGCCATCACTGCCGCTCCGCTGGCTATGGGCTCAGAACAGTCTCATAATACACACATGCACACAGAAGGATTCACACTTGTATTTCATGATTTACATTTATACATGTTGTATGTATACATGTAAATGTAAGTAGGAATAACTTGCATAATGATTTAAAGGACAATCATTAATTAATAAGCATTTGCTTCCTCCTACTCCCTTTTGGACACATATGATTTTTTTAATTATTATTATTAATATGAAGACTTTTTTTTTATCATGAATGTGGATAAATACTGTATTTTAACAATACGGTATTCTGTTTTTTTACATTTGTTATTTTTCACATTTGTTATTTTTTTAATCTGTTCGAAATAAAGATTTAAATGAAATGAAACGAAATGATCCGAAAAAGGATTCACACTTGTATTTCCGGATCCACACTTGTGTTTTTCAATGCACACACAAATGTGTTCCGTTTCATATACATGTAAATTAAATCCAAATACAGAAACAAGTTTTACATATGTATTTTTGATCCTCACATATTTGTT
The DNA here is from genome assembly GCF_902827115.2 of Pseudochaenichthys georgianus. NCBI lineage: Eukaryota > Metazoa > Chordata > Actinopteri > Perciformes > Channichthyidae > Pseudochaenichthys > Pseudochaenichthys georgianus. The sequence goes on along the minus strand of NC_047503.1, from coordinate 28,534,410 downwards.
TTCCGTGTAAAACCTCTGCACCTGCAAACACAAACCGCTTTCTGTGCATGGATCGCTGTGCATTCGTGTGTGGGTTTTTTGAGACTCCCCTGACGGTCAGCCGATTCGTACTTGTAATTTTTTCTATCTATAGCCAATCAGATGTCTCCTCAATTCTAAGCCAATCACATGAGTATTGCGTTCATGACGTAGCGCTTCATGTACAGTACACATGTTGCGCTGTTCGGAGCTGACAGGTCCATGGAGCCTGCCTGCAGGCGCTAATCTCAGGACACCTCCACTCTCAGTACAGCGCCACTTTCCGAACAGGAAATGCACGCAAATACAAGCCTTTATATTATTAAGGTACAGCGCCACTTTCCGAACCATTGATAAATGCTTGTGTACACAAAAACGGAAGGCAAAACCGTTTGAAATGTGTGTTTCCTGTATGGCGAATACAGCTGCTTTATTTATGTCTGTATGAAGTTGTTGTGAGTGTGGAGGGAGCAGCTACAGGTTAGCTTAGCCTAATCGATCAGTGCCCTACGAAGCCAGTGCTATCAACGGGGGAGCCCCGCCGGTCATTATCGGCCGATATTCACTCTTAATAGTTTGATCGGTGCTCTCTATAAAGGCCGATCAGGAGAGCTGGATCTGATCGATATGGACATAAACGTGAGTGAAGTATAACCGGACGCGAGAGAGAGATCAGATCAGCTGCTGAGTCTGACGGAGACACGCAGCTCTGCATGATCACCTGATGCTCCGCCCTCTGTTTAGCGAGCTGACTGGATAGCGCAAAATGCGTAGCCTACATGAAGCGCTACGTCATGAACGCAAGAAATCATACCCTCGTGGGGGCGCGCTCATGTGATTGGCTTAGAATGAAGGAGACATCTGATTGGCTCTAGATAGAAACAATTACAAGTACGAATCGGGTGACCGTCAGGGGAGTCTCAAAAAACCCACACACGAATGCATAGCGATCCGTGCACAGAAAGCTGTTTGTGTTTGCAGGTTCAGGGGATTTAACTGGAAAACAAATATGTGAGGATCAAAAATACATAGGCCTATGTAAAACTTTTTTCTATATTTGGATTTTATTTACATGTATATGAAACGGAACACATTTGTGTGTGCATTGAAAAACACAAGTTTGGATCCGGAAATACAAGTGTGAATCCTTTTGCGGATCATGAAGTTAGTGTGAATCCTTCTGTGTGCATGTGTGTATTATGAGACTGTACTGAGCCCATAGCTGGCTGCTGTGGGAGTGAATCATATGTCAGCGCTTCTAAAAATCATTTCCTCGAAAAAAAAATAGCAAGAGTAATTCAATCAGAGCATTATTGGATGTTTAAAATGAAGTGTACTGAATGAATCCGGGAGAAACGAGGAAACAGGGTCATTGATAATTAAAGAGCCGAATATGGGATTAATTAAAGCACTGTGTGTGTTTGATTAGAAATGTGATGATGGAGCACGTTGGGCTCAAATTGAGGAGGATTGACAGCAGCAGCGGCGGTGGCGGCGCTCAGGCTGCGAGCACGAGAGATAGACGGAGGGAGGAAGATGAAAGGTGGAGAAAGACGAGTGTGATGAAGTGGAAAAGCTGAGTGTTGGAGGGAACGATGTGTACGCTGCTGCCACTTTTGTGTGCGTGTTTGTATGTGTGTCTGTGAACCTGGCGCTATGAGTTCTAAGGGTTTCGCATATTTTTTTCAAGCGAGACTCCTCTCAATCTCTCTTTGTCTGCCTCTCTCTCCTCTCCGTCTCTCTACCTTCCAATCCTCTCCCACCAGGGCTTGTTGAGCAGTGGGCTGTGGGCCGATATGTCGCTCTTCCCCTGCAAATCTAATTGGAGACAGGCTTTCATTGGCATGACATGGAGATGAGTTTCCAAATCCTTTCAGCCCTTCTGCTTGAGGCTCACTCCCCCCAGCTCTCGTACAGCGCTGCAGCCGCAAAGGAAGGCTCAGCGCCAGCTACCACGTGTCTGTGACAATCCAAACGAAATCAAACGCACCCATTAGTTACTGTCTGGAATCGTGCAGCAGCATCTGACGCTTCACTGAAAGACATGTTTCATTTAAATGTGACACTGAAAGGGAGAGACGTGTGTGAAAAAAACAACTTGTGAGGGTTTATTTACACAGATGAGTGTGTAGCATTGCCATCCTGTACTGTACTTCCTTCATCCTCTGAGTCTGTAGTGAGTTCACTGAAGCCTCATCCCAATACCCCTCCTCACTTCCCTTCCTTGCGTCTTAGCTCCGCCTCCGTAAGATGCGAGCGAGAGACAGGAGGAGGTGACGAAAGGACAGAGGATTCCTCAGGTATTAATTGGGATGTCCTCGTTCACTCAAACGTCACTTTTAAACGACGTCTGTGAATGATGACGTGCACAGCTGTATCCTCTCTCATCGGGCTTAACTGGATAACCCCTTAGAACCGGCCCATTTGTTGTTAAATATTTATTTAAATGAATGGATCTTTCTATTGTTAGTCAAGGAATTCAATGTATGATGGTTGGTCCTGCTTTTGTGTTCCGTTTTGGTGTAAAATGTAGCCTACATTTAAATAAAAATATAATTATAGTAATGTGAAAACCTTTTAGAAATGAATTGCACATAATAATTCCCACGGAGCTGTGAGCACTTATACATTTATGTGACGCTTTTCCACTCATCTTCCAGTTGTCGGTTTTCCTCTGTTGAAATCGACCAGCTGTGAAGGTGGGGGCGGGCTTTTATATGCGAGTAGTGAAAACACTTCCGCGGAATCTGCTCCCGTGTATCCTCCCTCACCCCTCCTCGACTCCTCCGTGTGCATTTCAGCTATTGGGACGTCCTTCAAAATGGCGTGTCTTGATCGATTTCCGGGTCAAGTCCCGGAGGAGGGGAAGAGAGGAGTCGAGGAGGGGTATTGGGATGAGGCTAGAGAGTGTGGAGTCACCGTCTTCACCGGAGGTTGTACTCACATGTTACGCTGTAGTTCCTCAGGGAGCTGAATCAGAGCTTCAGAGGTTTGTGTTACTAATCTAACTCTCTAGTGCCACATCTGCACAAAGGTTGAATAGAGACTCTAATGGCGCGTTTCCACTGCAGGCCATGCTCGGCCTCGCTCGGTTTGGTTAGGCCTTATTAGGCCCGGCTCACTTTAATGCTGCGCTTCCATTACAGTTTAGGAACTGGGCTAGCTACTATAGTAACGCAGTGTAGGCGGAGCCGTGACGTCATCTTCAATGAGAGCCCCAAAAAACAACACAGCCGTTAGCTCTTAGCACTCAGAGCTCACAGCTCTTCATATCTGTTCAGAAACTAGACAAAAGTTAAACAAGTACAAACCACAGACTGCCTGTGTCATGGCGAATACAGTCGCTGGTTTATTTATGTCTGTATAGGTCGTTGTTGTGAGTGTGGACGGTCGGAGCATATATAACGTTAGCTTAGCCAAGCTCCATTTAGAAAGCACGCATTTTTAAAGGGTTTTTCGCCTGCCGTCTGTCTGCAGACTTGTCAAAGCATTAATTCATGGTTTTTACTAACCGGTATCAGTATGTTGTTACTTCGGCATCATTTTGAAACGTGTATTACAATTAAATCACGGTCAAATATGTTCATCTTGTTGTAGTTGTAGCCCCCTTGCCAGCGATTATCTCTCTAGTTTAGCATACTCAGCCCGACTCAGCCCGGTTGTTCCTGGCCCTAGAACCACGATTTAGTCGGGCCAGAAAAAAGATGAAAAAGTAGCCCCGGGCCAAAACTAGGCCAAGTGGAAACGCAACCAAAAACGGGCCCCGCACGGCTCGGCATGCTTAAAGCGAGCTACCCGGTGCAGTGGAAACGCGCCATTAGTGATTCACTCCTCCACCAGACTTTTTGGGGGGCTAATAGACACAACTAACTGTTGCAGATTCAGTGATACAACACTTTTGAAAGATTTATTTGGAAAATAATGTAGTTTGAAGCAGTGGGAGATACAAGAGGGGACGTGTGAGTAGTGATAAAAAGAAAGAAACTGACAGTAAAACATGAATTGGTCTTGATCTGCCACTGCAAAAAAGGACATTTAAAAATACATCAGTGGAACAAGAGCCTCTCTTCTCAACAGTTGTCGTGAATTTGCAGGGTTTATTTTAATATTAAAGAGGAATGTAAACACTCTGTGACAGGTGTGTCAGAAGAGGTCGCAATCTTGACAACAATGACAATAACATTTCCATTTTTTCTTTTGTCAAAATACTCACGGTAAAACCAAGGCCGGATTAACCATATGGGCAACCTGGGCCAGGGGCCCTTGAACAAAGAGGGCCCTCATACCCCTTTCACACCAAGGCTTTTCCCGTTCTAGCTCCGTGCTAGAGCTTTTCTGGTTCAGAACCGGTTCTTCGGTTCAGCTCCCGCTCTGTTCACACCGCTCAGAGCCCAATTGGTGCTGCCGCTGCTGCGTCATGATGTCACCGTTTACGTCACTGATTTTCTCCCCAACAGCGCTAACTACAACAACAATGGGGGACTGCGTCGGGTCGACGATCGTGTTGCTTTTAATCATACGAAGCCAGATTAAATAAAATAATGACTTCTACAACCTTATACTTTTCTCCAGAGTGCCTTGGTTCATTGTTTATTAAATTGTTACAGTGGCATTTACCGACTGCTGCAGTGCTGGCTGCTCTTCCACAGGAGTTTATTCTCCCGTTAGCTCAGCGGCCGCTGTAAAGTATTCACTGTCTGACTGTCACACAAGCAGCTGACACATATCCCCAATTCCTCATAAGTGAATGTGTGTCAGTCTGAATTGATGCTGTTTGGCATCACAACGCTGTTATGAAAGTTTCTCTGGTATAAAATGAGTGATGTTAGGGCCACTCAGATTTGAAAAAAAATACAATATGCTGCGCATTAAGTCGGCCTGTCTGTCAATTAAACCCCGGGCAACTTTTTACCCCCAGTCCGCCACCGGTTGGGGGGGGGGGGGGGCATGAGCGCTCAGTGCCCAGGGGTCCCTGGAGGTACTAATCCGGCCTTGGGTAAAACCCTTCAAATAATGTACCTGTATTCCATGGGTCGGCAACAGGCCCGCCATCAATACTATTTGGCCCGTAATTTTGAGAATCAAAAATAAAATATTATTTTGATTTATTTATTTTTTTTACAACATAGGACTGACAGTTGCACATCAGGGTTTCCGTTAGCCGGTAATTACCGGTTTTTATCTGGTAAAATTAATTAAAAACCGGTAAATTCAAAACCTGCTGGTCAAAATGTCAGGGATGCTCCGATCGATCGGCCGCCAGTCATTATCGGCTGATATTCACTCTTAATAGTTTGATCGGTGCTCTCTATAAAGGCCGATCAGGAGAGCTGGATCTGATCGATATGGACAGAAACGCGAGTGAAGTATAACCGGACCTGAGAGAGAGATCAGATCAGCTGCTGCAAAATCACCTGAAGCCCCGCCCACTGTTTAGCGCGCTGCATGAGAAACTGACGGGCTGTCAGGAGAGAGGGAGAGGGGAAAAGAGAGGATCCGTTTCTCCCGTGTTATTATCCAAAGTTAATGTAAACTTTTGAATAATGTACTTCATCTACTACAAGTAGTTTGTTTGAATGTAATAATTATGTTGTTTGTTGTTTGTGGAATAATTTATTGAAAAATGATTATAAACTGAAGCAATATAAAAATTACTCCCATTAACTGAGTTTTAAACATCAGCATATCCTGTCATAGTCCGATGATTACCTGCTAACGGAAACTTTGCTACACCATTCTTCTTATTATTATTATTATTATTGAAACATGTCCAAATTTGTCCGGTAAAATAAATTCTGTCCCGACATATCCGCTTACATTCATAATGTCAGCGGAGGGAGGCGAAGCGGCGCTGTGGAAGAGCAGAGTGGCGAGGGAGAGCTGTCATCTTCCCTTTACAAGCTTCAAACATGTATTTATCGTGTGATTTTGGAAATAAAAGTTTCATATTCTGAAAGCCAAGACTTTGTTTATTTAAAATCAAACAAAACACCCAAACCCCGAAAAACTATTTTTTTACGCAAATCCACGTTTATTTTGAAATGAGCCGTTGCGACTTTCGACTGATTTCGATAGAGCGGGGCTGAAGTCGAATAGTCCATTTAGCTTAGGAACCTTCCTAAAGGAGTGAAATGACCCGGAAGTCCCTCAGTGGCAGCCATGATAAGTGCCGTTCGAATTCTCTAGAATGATGAGAATGATAGGAAAGGAGGTTTCAAACTTCCTTTATAGCCTCCTTTAGCTTAGGAACCACTGGACCTCCCTAACCGACAGGAGAAGAGAAAATGCTGCCCCACAATGCCTTGCAGCCGCAGCATTTGCCGTCACTCAACAGTCGGCCGTTCACGGAAACAACCGATTATGACAGAGAAATGATATCATGAAAGTTACGGTGCTTATTAAGCATTTTAAAACATAGGTGGTAAGTTGCCAAAGTGCTTTGTTTTGAACGTTCATCAGTATTATAATCAAAGAGAGAAATATGAACGTTAGTTTTTACTGAAATTATCAAATAAAGTCAACATTTCAGTCTTTACTGAGCTGTGTGGGGTTTGTTCAACTTTTAGAAGATGTTTGAATGGTGATATACACAGTGATAGATGTTAAGGACTAACGTTTATAATAAATACATTTGTATTGATTTTAAGATCTTTAGTTCATACAATCATACGTATTGGGATCATTGGTATTAATGTGGACCGGAGGGAGAGGGTGACGAGCAGAAGTTTCACTTTCCTTTTTATTTCAATTCCAACTTTGGTCCTGAAGAATATGTTTCTCTGTTGTCCACGTTCATAAAGCAAAGCAGTAGCATCAGAGCACGGTGCAGTGTCTCCAGATGAGTTTACAGTAGTCCCTCGTTCTTATTGAACATCCATGTTGTAGTCCGCTGTATAGAAATCTGTGGTTTCCATAGTTTCCCCACAGCAGCAGACGCACACAATGACGTCCGCGGGCGCATCATAAACACGTCGGATAGTGAAAGTGCATTCGGATTCTCTAAAGTACCGCAGTCTCTTCTCCTAAGTCCTTTTGAATTCTCCTATCCACTATCCCTTAACCCCGTGACGTTTCACTCAGAGGTCAAGGAATAGACGATAGGGTTAGAATTTAGGAGCTGATCTTTGGACTATTCGACTGCAGCCCTGGTCACATATGGCAAATGTGTGGTTGTGGGGAACCAGGTCAATTAAAGTACTTATTTAACTATTAAATACATTGAGTTTGAGTACAATACTTGGTTACTGATTAATTTAGGTTATAATATATTAAATTGCAAAGCAAAACATGCTGTAATTGATTTATTTTGTCCTTTGATATTTTTTAAAGGTTTTCAACCTGAAAGAATCCTAATGTGTCCTTGAAAAGTTGAAATAAAGAAAAGGAAAAAGGATTCCAGTTGTCCATGCGTCCTCTGTTGCCCCTCAAGCCTCTCAAATGTGGGCAAGCACTCAAATAAATGCCAAAAACCCAGAGAACTTGACAATACTTATCAGAATAAAAGTATGTTAAATAACACTGCTACCTAGTTAATAACTCTACTTAACTCAGTGGAGGCTCGTCCATTGAGGAAAGGGAAGACCATCCTCCCTAAAATTTCAGAGAAAAATTTACTTTGAAGAGAACAATAAATACACCTCAATTTAAAAGATAAGTCTGTTAAAATACAGATAATAGCCCTGGCTTTGGGACTGAAATGGGGCTAGAGAGGACGAGCCTCCCTTTGGGCGGGTCTAGCCAGAGGCTCTGGATTGGGCGCCTATATCATCAGTGAACCAATCAGCGGATCTGACTGCGCATCAGAGTGTTGATGGGGAGGGTCATCAGCGATATCAGAATTTTTTCTGAACCGGGGAACAGGGGCGCTGCGCCCTCTTACCAAAATCAATTCCTTGAATTAGGCTTTGATTATGTTCTGGCCCGCCATCTTGTGGCTCAGCAAAAAATTGGCCCAAGGCCAAACTTACTTGCCTACCCCTGTACTCGTGTGTCGTTTTAGCACAATCAAAACATCAAAGAAAAGAGCAAGACGGAGAAAAAAGGAACCTAAGTACCCATTTAAGTGTGCAGGAGATACAGGTCTATGCCTTATTGGTGAAATAAAGAAATGGACAAATAGAAACCATAACGTCCTGCATCCTGTGTTGTTTCTGGATTTGATCCTGCTAATGTTAATAGTTTGACTTGCACTTTGAGAACTGTACTTGTTTTGATTGTCTTTCACAATCATTTTAATATCAGGCTGTGACATTGTTATTTTGTTGTGTTATTGTCTTGCACAGCGCTCTATTCTTATCTCATCAACTTGTTCAAGCACAATACATAAAGTCCCGGATAAGACCCTTTTAATAGATCCTTTTGATGAGAATGTCATACAAGTAAAAACTAAAAGTGAATCGGATTAAATATTAGATAAATAAAATGTAAGTAATATAAACTACATTGCAATTGTAAATGGGTATACTGAATGTAAAAATAAATGCACTACATGTATATCCACATGATAACTATCAATATTTATATAAACATAGGTGTAAAAAGTTGAAAAACAATAAGTAACTACATAGAAAGTGACAATATAATGTTGAAAAGCCAAGTGATGAGTGATCAATCAATCAATCAATGTTTATTTATATAGCCCAATATCACAAATGTTACATTTGTCTCAGTGGACTTCACAGTTTGTACAGAATATCAGTATGACAATACGACACCCTCTGTCCTTAAACCCTCACATCGTACAAGGAAAAACTTCCGGAGAAAACCCACTGTTTAAAGGGAAAAATGGGAGAAACCTCAGGGAGAGCAACAGAGGAGGGATCCCTCTCCCAGGACGGACAGACGTGCAATAGATGCCGTGTGTAAATTGAAAAGATAATACATTTACAACATAGGTAGTCCAAATGTTTGGAAATTGATGTGTGTATAATAGGAGGATGAATCCACAAGGATATCCATCCAGGACTTATGATACAAGACCACAGCCACGACTCAAGATCCAGAGCTCGCGATCCAGGACACAGGACCGCAGGATCATCCATGACTCCAGATCCCGGCGTATATACAGTAGACACCAAAAAGGAAGACATTTTGGGTAGCTGGGTTAATCGGAAGGTATAGACAGAGAGAAGGAAGAAGTAAGATGTCCCCCGACAAACTAAGGCTATATCAGCAAAACTAGGGGCTGAATCTAATCAGCCCTAACCATAAGCTTTATCAAAAAGGAAGGTCTTAAGCGCACTCTTAAAAACGGATAGGGTGTCTGCCGCCCGAACACAAACTGGAAGCTGATTCCACAAATGTGGAGCTTGATAAGAAAAGGCTCTGGCTCCAATTGTACTTTTAGAGACTCTAGGAACAACCAACAACCCTGCATTCTTGGAACGCAATGCCCTAGTAGGACAGTAGGGTATAATGAGTTCTTTAAGGTAAGATGGCGCCTGCCCATTAAGGGCTTTGTAGGCGAGAAGAAGAATTTTAAATTCTATCCTGTGTTCTATAGGGAGCCAGTGTAAGGCAGCCAGAACAGGAGTAATGTGGTCCCTTTTCCTAACTCTGGTTAGTACACGAGCTGCAGCATTTTGAATCAGCTGAAGTGACTTGACTGACTTCTTGGTACACCCTGATAATAAGGAGTTACAATAATCCAGCCTTGAAGTAACAAATGCATGGACTAGTTTCTCTGCATCGTTTTGAGGCAAGATATGCCTGATTTTTGCAATGTTACGTAGATGGAAGTAGGCGGTCCTTGAAATTGATTTTATGTGGGCGTTAAAGGATAAATCCTGATCAAATATAACACCAAGATTCCTTACAGTCTCACTGGAGGCCAAATTAATGCCAACCATAGTTAGTATATCTTTAGATAATTTGTTTCGTAGATTCTTCAGGCCAAGTACAATAACTTCAGTTTTGGTCGTGTTTAACATAAAAAAATGTAAGGTCATCCACGTTTTTAAGTCCTTGAGGCAGTCTTGAATTTTATTTAGATGATTAATTTCATCAGGCTTGATTTATAGTTGAGTATCATCCGCATAACAATGAAAGTTTACAGAATGATTCCTTATTGCCTATAGGAAGCATATATAATGTGAACAAAATAGGTCCGAGCACTGAGAGTTGACGGCGGGACCTCCAACGAGACAGGACACAGGGTTGGCAGGACCCCCGGCAGGAGAGTAGTCGGCGGGGCCTCCCAGGACACAGGATTGGCAGGACCCCCGGCAGGAGAGTTGTCGGCGGGGCCTCCAACGGCACAGGACACAGGACTGGCAGGACCCCCGGCAGGAGAGTAGACGGCGGGACCTCCAACGAGACAGGACAAAGGGTTGGCAGGACCCCCGGCAGGAGAGTAGTCGGCGGGGCCTCCAACGAGACAGGACAAGGAGCTGGCAGGACCCCCGGCAGAAGAGTAGACGGCGGGACCTCCAACGGGACAGGACAAAGGGTTGGCAGGACCCCCAGCGGAACCTCCAACGGTACTTGAGTAGGGACTTGAGTGGGAACTCGAGAGAGAGAGAGAGAGAGAGGGCTTGAGAGGGAACTCGAGAGGAAACTTGAGAGGTAACTCGAGAGGTGATTCGAGAGGGGACTCGAGAGAGAACTCGAGAGGTGACTGGAGAGGGGACTCGAGAGGAGACTCGAGAGGGGACTCGAGAGGAGACTCGAGAAGGAACTTGAGAAGAAACTCGAGAGGGAACTCGAGAGGGAACTCGAGAGGGGACTTGAGAAGTGTCTTGAACAGGGACTCGAGAGGGGACTCGAGAGGTAACTCGAGAGGAGATTCGAGAGATGAATTGAAAGGGAACTCGAGAGGGGACTCGAGAGGGAACTCGAGAGGGAACTGGAGAGAAGACTCGAGAGGGAACTCGAGAGGGAACTGGAGGGGTGTCTCGAAAGGAGACTCGAGAGGGGACTCGAGAAGGAACTGGAGAGATGACTCGAGAGATGACTCGAGAGGGGACTCGAGAGGACACTAGAGAGGGGACTCGAGAGGGGACTCGAGAGGACACTAGAGAGGGGACTCGAGAGGGGACTGGAGAGGAAACTCGAGAGGGGACTCGAGAGGGGACTCGAGAGGGGACTGGAGAGGAAACTCGAGAGGGGACTCGAGAGGGAACTTGAGAGGGAACTCGAGAGGAGACTCGAGAGGGGACTCGAGAGGGGACTCGAGAGGGGACCTGAGAGGGGATTTGTGTCGGTCGGTACGCCGACAGGCCTCGGGGAGCTGGCGTCGGCCAGTATGCCAACAGGCCTCGGGGAGCTGGCGTCCGCTGGAGAGCCAACAGGAGACGAGGTGCTGGAGTCGGCCGGTACGCCGACAGGACACGGGGAGCTGACGTCGGCCGGAGAGCCAGTCCTGGAGCCGAAACTGGAGTTGGGACCATGGCTACTGGGGCCGGTACTGAAGCCGGAACCATGGCTGCTGGGGCCGGAGCCATGGCTGCTGGGGCCATGACTGGGGCTGGGACCATGGCTGTGTGGGCCGGTTCTGTAGCAGGGACCATGGCTGCATGGGCCGGTTCTGGAGCCGGAACCATGGCTGTGGGGACCGGTTCTGGAGTCGGAACCATTGCTGCTGGGCGCGGAGCGGAAGCCTGGACCCTGGCTGTGTAAGCCAGGTAATGGAGAATGGAAGCATGGCTGCGTGGGCTGGTACTGGTGCATGGATCCATGGCCTTGTAGGCCGGTTCTGGAGCCTGAACTGGGGCTGGAACCCTGGCCTTGCGTCTCTTAGGAGTCTTTTGGAGGCTTCGTGGACCTCGAAACGCCAAACCAGACCCCAAGAAAGGGTCAGAACATGAAGACTGGCACTCAGGGCTACGTGAGAAAACCCTAAGCCACTCGGGCAACAAGCTCCAGAGCCAGGGCTTGCGAGCAAACTCCTGACGTGCCTCCTTCAATGCAGCCTCTCTACCCCGTCTAGATGAGACGCCTTTCCACGTATAAAAAATGTACTCCAGAGAGTATCCAAGACATTCCGCCTGTAGCATCAAATGGGCTGAGTCTGCTGGGTCCATAATGGTCGGTTCGTAATGTTACGGTGTGTGAAGCAGGCAGGACCCAAATGCAGAATAAAATGAAAATTCCTTTATTTCAAGGCTAGGTGATAAACAAAGACAAAACAGAACACTCACCGACAAACTAGTCATGACACAAGACGAACCGACAAAGACAGACAGAAAAACCAGAACTTAAATACACACAAGACACAGGTGAGGAGGGAGGAGAAAACACAGGGACACCAGGTGAACACATTCGGGTAAATTAGACACACCAGGGAAACTAACGACAGGGAACCACAGACAGATTTAAACAAGACACAACGCAGACAGAAACAGGCAAGACGGGGGGTGAAGACCTTTCAAAATAAAACATGAAACAAAGGACAGAAAAAGACAAGACAAAATACAATACAGACAGATCGTGACATTGTGCTTTTTAAGAAGCGGTTTTATCACTGCTACTTTGAATGATTGTGGAACATAGCCTGATAATTAGGGACGGGTGGCGCAGTGGTCTGTGCGTTTGATCATCAGATCAAGGGGGCGTTGGGGAACTCCAGTTCGAAACCTGCTCATGCCCCACTGCGTCAGGCTGTTGTGTCCTTGGGCAAGATACTTCACCCGAATTTGCTCCTGTGGGTATTGTCCACAGTAGATGACCATTACATGTATGATCTGTATTTGTAAAGTGCTTTGAGAGTCTTTGATAAAGTGCTATAATAAATATAAGGATTATTATTATTATTATTATAATAAAGACTAGGGATGCACGATATTGGTTTTTTGAAACCGATACCGATAACTTCCTGCTTCTCAAGACCGATTCCGATAATAAAAAAAAAAATTACGCCACTAATTATTTTAACGCGATTAACGCATGTGTATTTTTTTACCTTGGCCGCCCCGTAGTTTCAGAGCGCATCGAGTTTAAAATACCATCTACAAGCTGATGCTGACAGCCCCGCTCCTGCCGCCCGCTTGTGGCAGACCACACTTCCACACTCACCGGCAGGTACCGACTGGCCATCTGGAGGACCGGGAGGGTGTGTGTGTATGTGTGGTCCGAGCGAGCGAGAGAGAGACCTTACGTGCATTGTTGTTGTTAGCATCTGGTGCTAGCTAGCTGCGCTAACGGATATAAGGAGCTGTTTAAATGAAAACAGAGGAGCGACATTTCGCCACAACTGCGCCGAGCACTTGACTTTATGCAGGAAGCCAGACAGTGGGACATTGTACGAAAAGTCAGCACACTCAGCAACATGATTGCAGCGTCCAGGCAGCTCCGGTTCGAGCATATGCCTTGAGTTGCACATAGCTCCAACGCGCGTGCGCAGACACACACACACACACACTATGTATTGTATTATTGTCTTCGTACGCTTTTAACACACCATCGTAGCGATGGCAATGTTTCAGGTGACTGATCAGGTTTGAAGTATTAGGGAGCGCTGGATTTGTGAAGAACTCCCCTCTTCCTAAACCACTAATACCACAGTACTGGCAAAACGGGAGGAGCCGAGTGAAAAACAAGCGCCCCTCATCCCAATCCACCCACACCGCAGTATTTTTTTCTTTTTTTTTACCCAAAAAATACATTGTATATTATCGGGGCTATTAATACTGTTATCGGGTTTATCGGGATGACGTCATAATTCCTAATATCGGACCGATAATTATCGGGCCGATAATTATCGTGCATCCCTAATAAAGACATATTCATAATATTTAATAAAGAAGTGCTAATTAATGGAAAAACTTCCTTCAACAGCTTAGTTGGAATTGGGTCTAACATACACGTCGATGGTTTAGAAGAGAGAATCATTGCATTTAATTGTTCAAGGTTTATGGCTGAAAAGCATTCTAGTTTACTATCTAGTGTAATATTAGAACTAGAGCCGGGACTCGATTAAAAAAATTAATCTAATTAATTAGAGGCTTTGTAATTAATTAATCAAAATTAATCGCATTTTTAATCAAATATACATATTTGACCTGAGAACAGTGAGAAGCAATTTTCACATGGATTTTACTCCAAGTGGTCTACAGTCCAAGTGCATGACATTAAGGATTTTGGCCCTGTGGGCCATCTAAGCTAATTTACAGATGGCCCTGAGCCCAATAGAGATTGCCCTGAAAAATGCACGCGGACGAAATGGCACGAAGGGTTTGGGGGGCCTCCGTTAGGGTTGGGTATCGTTTGAATTTCCACGATTCCGATTCCGATTCTACTTTTCGATTCCGATTCTTAACGGTTCTCGATTCCGATTCTTTGAGGGGCAGGGTAAAAAAATGATACATGCTTCTTCCACCAAAAAAATTACATTTATTCGAGAAACTTTTACACAGGTTAGTTTAAAGTAATATTCACATTAATCAGTCTGTTTATATTCACTGCTATGTAACTTTAACCTGAACCACTGAAGCTACAACAGTGCAACAGTCCAACTTTTAAAAACAGTTCTTGTTGAGAAAAACAAGCATATCTGCCTTCTCAGGCATACCGGGAAGAAATGTTTGAACATTTTGAAGTAAAATGCTTCAATCTGGTGCACATGCAGAATTACTAGAGACTAGATCTAGGGGGTACAACTCTAAACACCCATATGAAAAAGATCGGTTTACATTTTAATAATTAAATAACCAATAGCCTACATGTAACGCATTTTATTTTTGTTGTTCATTCATATCTTATTTTACTATTTTATTTATGCATATTTTTTTATCTCTCCAGTTTAAAACGATATGTCTGGTTTACTGTCCTATAGTATACATTGGAATGATTTCAAACCTGTTTTATCCCAATAATTATAAAGGAGTGCCTTGCAAATATGTGTTTACATAAATTGTGATCAAAACGTTTGAGACCCACTGAGATAACGTAGACTAAAGTGAACTATCTAAACACTCAGAGTCCTTTACCTCACTGAGCTGAAGTTATCAGCCTCTCAGTCTGACTGGAGAGGACTCTCCCTCCACATCATTGTAGAAACATCTTCTTCTTCCGTTAGAGCAGCTAGCACCAGATGCTAATAACAACAGCGCCGGTTCCAGTGCACCCTCCCTTTCTCCCTCGCTCACGCGCACTTTGGCTGTGAGCTGCGGTTGCCAGATAAGCCAACATCCCCCATTTTCATCACTTGCAGCACCCATCGTACAGGGCAAATGAAAAGTGTAACCGGGATGAAAAGGGTGTTACATTTACTTAATTATGAATGTTGTTACATCAAGGCCGAAAATTAGGATGAGCACCAACGGTCAAAACATTTTTTTTTTCTCCCAGAGCTGTCAGCGCAGCGCCTCCACAGATCTGGCGCCCTAGGCGAACATTTATAATGCCAGTGCGACGGGCCGGCCCTGGTCTCAGGTTACACTGTAGGAAATGTAGATACAACGCTACATTTCCCGCCCGCTGCAGTCATGCAGTAGTCAAAACATTTTCCATCTGATAAAGGGAAATGCCTTCCCAGATGGAAAAAAGTAGAAAACATTACATTCAGTTATAACTGCCAAAACAAACATTATTTACACTATTATGGCCCCTGTTAAAAATGTTTGTAATGTTAACTACTGTAAATTGGTCGAACGAATGCCTCCTCATCCGGAAGCTGACCGAGCAGACCCGAGCAGCAGTCGAGAGGAGCCGAGCGCATCCGCGAAGCACACGTCAGAGTTCCCGTTAGCCGGCAAATCTAAATATCTTCGGTCAAAATAATTTCCCTTTAGAGCAATACCGCTTCAGTTGCGCCACTTATGTGACAGACAAGAAGAGTATGTGACAGACAAGAATAGTCAACTCTAATGTCTAACACTTAATGTGGAGAAAGAGGTGTCCTGTGTGGGTTGATTGTGCGTTGATCTGTTGGTAATGCCTCAGGGTTTTGGTGGGCATGTAAACAAATGCATAATGCTGCGCTATACTTTGTGGCCTCAGCCATTTGCATAGCGACACTTATTGTGTAGTTGTCTTTTAATAAGCAGGTAGTGTTAGGAGATATAAATGTTAACTAGGCCGCATTTCCAAATCTCCCCGCGTCCCTAAACAAGCTGTTATCTTACATGAAGGAAATCCAGAGCATACACTTAACCGTTAAACAATAATCCACTTTAATGGTAATATACAATGCAATACAATCAAATACATTACCATACACAACCATATCGTATCATATGTGTAATGTCAGGAGTTGGCCTACTCCTGGCTCCTGCCCACAGGCCGCCACGACCTCCAGTCCAAGCGGCACGAGAAGAGAGAGAGAGCACACAGCGGGGTTCCTGTCTAAATACCTCGCTGACCAAAGGAGGAGTTATCTGCGCCTCCCTTCCAGACCAGTGATTGGCTGCCCAAATTATTATCAACACCTCACATCTTAAATTCCCCAATCCCAGTGGCTTAGCTTCATTATCACAGGGATCTGAGATGACTGTATGTTAACTCCACACCTTCCCCCTCTTCCTTTGTCCTCACAAAACCAAATGTTCACAGGCCCCAAAAACAGTTCACAGTTTTCTTACCCAAATCATTTTCCCTTTTTAAGCATCTTGATAGTTTACTAACATGAATACATACAAATATTTCCTCACAATTCCCCCTTTTGCACTCTTAAAAAAGAGTGCAATTTACACAAGGCACTTGCAAAAAACTGCATCCTTGTCTGCTGAGTCTCCATACTTGTCCTCTCCGGATACAACTCGAATGGTTTCATCAGACCCCTCTGAGGGCAGGATGGGCTGGTTACACGCAGCACATTTAGGCGCCAGGACCCTGTGGTAGTCTTTCAGACAGTAGATTTTATTCTCAGTGTCCACAGTGAAGGGCACTCCGTCCAGGCTCTCGTTGCAGATGACGCAGCGGAAACAACCGGGGCGGTACAACTTCCCCAGGGCCTGCCGGCCTGCATGTTCATGATCAGATGTCCACCTGCGTTGCACTTGTCTGCAGACTGCTGGAACCCAGAGTACAGAAAGTCCTCTTCACAGAAAACCCTTCCTGCGTCATAGTAGAACGCCTTCCCTCTCAGCCTTCGACTACAGGCGCTGCAGGTGAAGCAGCTGTCATGGTAGAGGCTGCCCATAGCTTGGCAGGCCTGGCTGGCTCCATACACCGTCTTGTTGTACTTAACACACACTCCTGTTTCAGCGGAGAGTGGAGTCCCCTGTGCCGTCCTGGCTTGCCGTGTCTTTGTCCCCTCTGATCCGCTGACGGCGGCTTCTGGGCTGCCTGCTAGAGAGATGTCTTCCTTCTCCTCCGGCTTGCTGATGGCGGCTTCCGAGTCGATGCTGAATAGATGTCCTCCCGATCTTCCTTCTCCGGTCCGATGATGATGCCTCCTGGGACGACTGCTGGATGGATGTCCTCGAGGTCCTTCTCCTCCAATCCGCTGATGACAGCATCCGAGTCGACCTCCATGACGAGAGCCAGATCTGTCCTGATGTCGTCTAGGGTCCTCGCAGGTGTTTTCCCCCGCCGCACACTGGCTCCGCACAGTGGTACCAGTTGTCCCCCTTTCCTTGTAGGTGGACGGCATGGGATGTCCTCTGGGTCACTCGGTCGGGGCCGGAGAGCCTGGGGTTGACAGTCAGCCTCCTGCGTCTCGGGTCCCCCTTTTGGCATCCACAACCTGTGTGGAGAAATCTGATACAAATCCCTCAAGCCTACGCTCCGGGCTCTGGGGCCCTCGGCTGTTTGACCCACCAGTGCGTGGCAACTTGGAGCCTGTTGGTGGGGTGTCTTACAACAACAGACGTCGGTGCACAGGTTTTCTAAATTAATTGTGCAGCTTCAGAATCTTAATACTTGGACTGTGCCCACTAAATAAGAACCCCAACATCTTTAGGTAAACTAAATAACATATTTCAATAGCTCTGAATTTCTGACAAGCATCTGTATTTATTTTTAAATGAAATCCCTGAGATCCCATTAAAAATCTAAAAATATGATTTGAACTGCTAATGTTTCTGGTAAAGAAACACACTAATGTTATGGATTCAAAAACAACCAAAATCACAATACTAACAAAGTGAATGGCTTCCTGGTGATACTGCTTCTACCCGTCAGTTCTTAGATATTATCCTACTAAAAAATGAATACAGAATTCCAACAAACTGTCATCAAATGTCTTTCTATTACAAATGTAGATGAAATGTATATCCCCATAATGACCTAAACAATAAAGTCTATGGCTCTTACTTCTTTACCAGGCTAGTTACATGATGTTGTCTGTTGAAACATTACTCACCGGTCAGCCTCTCCAGTATTTCATTCTGGACTTACATCTCTCTGGCAGCCCCTTGGCCACTGATTCTTTATCTGTGTTACCTGCTATAACTCAATCAATACTAGAGACATGTCAACATTCATCAAACAGCCTCTTATCCCCAAATATGGAGCAGGTCAATTCTAAAACTGTCAATCAATGGTCAGATTGAACAATGGAGTTGGGCCAGCCGGTTACTTTCAGTCCCTAAATGAAAAATGTACATTGTAAAGTTTACACTCCCCCTTTTTTACACATTTTCTCATGTGTAAACAAAAACCTGTATGGGAAGAAAACCTTCAGGTCATAATGGATTATAAGACAATACCAAACATTTTTCCCAAATGTACATCCATTATTTCCACAGTAAACACTTGAGAGTGTTTCTCTCCATCATTCAGTCCTAAAAGAAACAGAATTCCAAATGTCATAGTTTGAGTTTCACATTCTTCAAACCGCCACCTCCTGTGGGAGTGAAACATCATCAAGCAGATTAGATACGGTTTCCCCTTTTGTGCAATGTTAGGAAACCTCTCATTTCACACATTATTATCACACAAAAATAATGTGTTAGTCCAAAACATGCTTGATTAGTCATCGTTTTAAATCATGCAGTTGCACTGATCAGGTGCAGACATACACTCACTCACACTCACACTGTCAGGTTGTAAAGTCAGGTTTGGTCAGGTTCACCGCAGAGTCAGTCATTGACAGTGCCTTCCCAAGTTACCCTGTCGGTCAGTTGGTCTCAGTCTTTTTGGCCATCTGTCGTGCTCTGCAGAGACTTTGATGTTCCAGCACAGGCCAACATCCTCCGTCTATAAAAATCTGTATATATGGAGCGCCATCATTTATTAATTCACAATTACAACTATAATGTTCAAGATATCTCCAACCCCTCCTTGCTGTTTCCCACATTCCCTGAAAAGTGTCTAGCCAAAAAAATGTCACTTCCTTATTGTACTATTACTATTACTGCAATTCATTTACACCTAATTAGTATTAAAATGACTAATAGATCTATTTCAGAAACATGTGTACATCACTATCTTGTGTCAAAACATTACTAGGATCTGTAAAGATCTGCTATGTATTCCATAACTCATTCTATCAATTTATCTTCAATTCTGGTGCACTTAAAGAACAATGTTACCCTCTTTAACAGTGCGTGGAACTCTGGGTGTCTGAACATGAAACCAGTACCTCAAATTGAAATACTATATTTTGTTTAGAACCAGCTTTCCCTTCAACATGACCTATATAAATAAATATTTATCTGATCTTATAGAGCTGTTACTAAAACTCTCCCTTTGAACTGATCAATACTGTAACAAATTAAAACACTACCAAATTCACACATGAATAAAAAGTCCAGTGCATACTTCCTACATGCCCCCCCTTTTCCTATCAGTGTGTTTTAGACTGATTTTCCACTTCCCTTTAATAGTTCTCCTCTTTTCCGCTATTTTTATTTACCAATTGACTAATTTATGGTCAATACATCTTCTTATCTTCACTTATTTATATTTATCTTTTGTTCACGATAACAATGGTATAACAACCACACGTCTTCAATTCTGGTCCACCTAAAAATCAATGTTAAACTCTTTAGCAGTGTGTGGAACCCTGGATGTCCGAACATGCAACAATTACTCCCTCCTTTATCAAGGATTTAAAAACAGAAGTCATTTCATATTTCCTATGGTAATAACTATGCTACAATGGTGAAATCAATTATTTAGATTGGAATACGATATCTGGCTTGGCACCAGCTCTCCCTTTAACATTATCCATACAGATAAAGATTTGTCTTATAGAGTGGTTCCTAAAACTATCCCACTACTTTATTCACACGTGAATAAAAAATGTCAAAGAATATTTTGTTAACATGATGAAAAGATTGAAGAATATGGTTGTACTCTGTCATGTGGCCCCCTTTAACCCTCAGTGTGTTCTCATTTTACTCTAATAGTTTACTGCTATTTTTAATTTAATAAATCTTTCTGTCTTTACGTATTTATGCTTTAAATGTGCGTTTTGTGAATAAGTGTGTTTATGTGAAACTCACTCATTCCCGTTCTCCTTTTCTCCTCCTCTGGTTTTCTCAAGCCGTGACCCCGGCCTCCTCACTTCTAATCGACCATGCCAACTCCTCTGATTCTGTGTTCTCTTCAGTCCATCAGCTGTAACTTCATCCGCTGTCAGCCATTGGCCCAGTTACATCTGCATGCCAATGTTCTTGCACTGCTTTGCATTTCATCTCCTCCTTTACAGTCTCCCTGCTGTTTTATGTAGGGCGGATTCTGCTCTCATGTCCCACACTTTGCTCTTGTGCTCAGCTTGGAACTTCATGGTCCCGTCTGAGGGACTGATGAGCGTAGATTTCTGCCCGTCAGCATGCTGTTTGGTTCTGGATGCCACAGGTGGAGATAGTTCTGGCTGCAGTCTTGTTGTTGTTGTTTCAGCTCTGGTTCTCTGTCTGTTCGATGGAGAAGGAGGAGTCTCCCGTTGGGTTAGGTCTTTTGTCTGCTTGGAGGGTCGGGATCGTAGCCTTTTCTAACTCAGAGGGGGAGTCCAGGTCTCAGGACGCATTACCTATAAAAAATCTACCACACTGAGGTTAAATAAATCCAACCCTTTCCACTCTGACTCTTTGTAATCATACTATCTGTCTTAATTGTTAAATGCCATCTAAACAACCTAATTGATGTCTACAAATGATATTACAAAAACTCACTCTAAAAATTGTTTCATCCATTGCTACATATTTACCCAACATAACTCTTTCAGGAAACCATTTTCTCCTATACATTGAAAAACGTACATGTTTCCAGCATCACATATTCCACACACTACGAAAGAACATCTACATATTTTCTCCAATATTTTAAGCTAGTTTCTATAACAAGATTATCATGTGTGACATAATAATCAGATGTCTTGTTTGCTAACCAAGAATATTAAACTTTAAAATGTCTTTTGGCCAGTTGAAGTCCTGCTTACTTCATCTTTAAACTCTTCTTTAATTTGAAACCAAAAAAGGTCTTCCTTCTCCACCATGATCCTATCTCTATATCAAAGTCCAGACAAACTGATGATTTATCTTTAGAAACCATGAGGAATGACTCATAAAACACTATTCTCCCTTACTTCAGTTCTAAATCAAATGAGCCAGACAGGAAACCCCCTTTAACCACTTGCTTATCCTATTATTTTTGAAATTGTTTATCAAAGTTGTGTTACAAGCAGGTTAGATCTGTAATGAATTAAAATCAATATTTAAAGACGCAATATAAGTTAAATATATTGTTAAGGTAATTACTGTTTTATTGTGAAGGCATCTCTGGCGAACAGCGGCCTTTGGCTTTTATTTTGAAAAGCCGTTCCGGAACAGCGAGTCCGATTTCTAGAAACACGGCAAGTTGACAATCGTTCTAATGCATTAACTATAGTCGTGAAAGAGACAAGGAGGGGGAAGGCGTGTGGAAGCAAGCAATGAACTGAAAATGCCACCAATCCTGTTTTAACGTGATGGCGCACATTGAAAACCTAAGCGGGCATAAGCACCCCTGTCATAACTGACAAGCGTTCAAAAACCTTTCTGCTTATCCCTTAGGCTACTACTTTTTGTTTTATTCATAACCTAAAAATACAATTGTGATGAATAGCTTGCTTTTGTACCATTACATTTACCAACATAAAACAAGGTCTGTACTAATCAACAATGACAACCTACAGACAGCTCATTTATTTAAATATACGCAATATATTGACTTCGCTTTTATTTATCTGACTTAATTAACGTGCTTCCCCCCCTTTCAGCCACTAGATGGCAGCAGCAGAGCACAAATGAGCTTCACTCTTCTGAGCGGATGTCTGATTTCCACAGACAATGCTCACACAGGTTATTCAGGTAAAAATCACACAGATTTATTCCCCGTACAGTTTGTCTAGCTTGATAACGTGCTTCATATGTCGTCACGCAGGACTCTCTGCCTACCTTGCGATCAACGTTATGTTTACGTCAGCCTTTCAAATTAATTTTTACAGACAAGGGAAACGAGAGCCGGTCTCGTCACAATGTAGGTGACGTTAGCGCTCTCTCCCAAGGATTTAACATATAACAGTCCGCTGACACTTTCGCTTATTTGGCCTTAGACTGTTATTTACCCCCAGTTTTAAACGGCGGCTCGATCTGAAAATATCGAGCGTCCAGGTTTCGTCGTGTAGGAATCACACCTCACAGCCCACGAACTGCACCGTCTCCACGCCACTTCAGGAATAAACTACCTGAGATCCACGCTAACTGCTTTATATCTCGTCACGCAGGACTCTCTGTACCTTGCGATCAACGTTCACGTGTTTTATATAACTTTCCTAACATGGTAAAATATGCATCGTATACTCCATTCAAACTTCAAAAACACTCTGAAACGCCTACAGACAATCCTACAGTTTCGTTACCTTATTTGTAGTGGCGCAGGGCCCTGCTATTGTCCGAGGCGTCTAAAAGTGTTTGTTCCCGACCCAGTCTGGTCGCCTGAATCCTTCCACAGCTCATGTTTATTCGGCGTCGAGATCACCATTTGTTAGGATATATAAATGTTAACTAGGCCGCATTTCCAAATCTCGCCGCGTCCCTAAACAAGCTGTTATCTTACATGAAGGAAATCCAGAGCATACACTTAACCGTTAAACAATAATCCACTTTAATGGTAATATACAATGCAATACAATCAAATACATTACCATACACAACCATATCGTATCATATGTGTAATGTCAGGAGTTGGCCTACTCCTGGCTCCTGCCCACAGGCCGCCACGACCTCCAGTCCAAGCGGCACGAGAAGAGAGAGAGAGCACACAGCGGGGTTCCTGTCTAAATACCTCGCTGACCAAAGGAGGAGTTATCTGCGCCTCCCTTCCAGACCAGTGATTGGCTGCCCAAATTATTATCAACACCTCACATCTTAAATTCCCCAATCCCAGTGGCTTAGCTTCATTATCACAGGGATCTGAGATGACTGTATGTTAACTCCACACCTTCCCCCTCTTCCTTTGTCCTCACAAAACCAAATGTTCACAGGCCCCAAAAACAGTTCACAGTTTTCTTACCCAAATCATTTTCCCTTTTTAAGCATCTTGATAGTTTACTAACATGAATACATACAAATATTTCCTCACAGTAGTCATATCATTAGCTAGAACTAGCTGGATCTGATCGATATGGACATAAACGCGAGTGAAGTCTAATCTGACGGGAGAGAGAGATCAGCTGCTGCTGACGAGTCGAGACTCGACACGAAGCTCTGCATAACCACATGCAGCGGTGAGCGGAACAAAACACACACTTCAGGTTAGAATATCACACGTAGCTATTTTAATTACCTCTCAAACTACCTAAACTAGTTATAGATATGTTTAGTTTTACTGTCGGGTCACTCATTACTGGATCCGCGAGCTGCATGATACTGGCATAATAGATTGCCCGATCGGGCAACCAGCAGGTGAGGCTTCATTGCCCGAGCTAAATACTAGATGGCCCCGGGCCATCGGGCAGTCCTTAATGTTGGTTATTTTCTCAGACGTGGACTTACTTATCCTGGCCCTAAAACCAGTCATCTGGTTGAGTGTGGGTTGGGTCTGGGTGTGGTTCATGTCTTTTATGTCTTTTATGTCTTTATTAGGATCCCCATTAGCACTAGCATGAGCATTGGCTATTCTTCCTGGGGTCCTCACACACTCAAAACATACATAAACATACAACAAAATTAAAACAAAACAAAACAGCTCATAATTTCATGCTATTTACAGTGAAATGAAGTGAAACTAAAATGGTCATTCAATTATCGCCATCCTAAGGCCAAACAAAATTAAATACAAATAAGTGTACATAATAATATATGCATACATAGCCACAGGCACAGTTCAAATTTACTTTGTAATACTTAAATAATTTTTTAGCAACCATTTGAAATGTACTTGAGAATTTTCCTGAATGATGTGAACCGGTAAAGAGTTCCAGCTGATCATGGCTCTGTACATGACTGTTTTCTGTCCCATATTTGATTTAGATTTAGGTAATACAAACCTTCCTTCTATTGTATGTCGTGTTTGATAGTTATGTTGTGCATATTGCGCTATAAATCTTTGTGATAATATATCTGGTGAGTGAGTCACTGTAATATTTCTGACAAAATTCAATAAAATATAAGTTGACCTCTGTCTGACAGTTAACCATTTCAGTGTCTCCAGCATTTCAGTGACTCTGGTTCTGTAGGAGCACTGCAGTGCACATCATTCATTGCACTCGGAGTCGGGCTAACGTCCACGCTAGCTGCTACATGCTTTGCATTTAGGTGATACTTTAGGCTTGATGTGCTGAGGTGATATGCAAATTCTTTTTTGCATAATTTGCACACAACCGTGCTCTTATCGACGCTTCCATCCGTCCGTTTTTTAAAACAAAATTTCCCATCCACGGGGCCGACCAAAGCGGTCTCATCAGCTTGTTCGTTCATGTTTGACTATTGTTCACCGTGGTTTGTTGTTGTTTGAAGTCCCATGCTGAAGTCAAGTCATGAACGTTAGTTGGTGCTCCAGTATAATCGGTACGCCTGAAACTCATCCAGTGAGAAACGTTCCGCTGTGCAAAAATAAGTGCGATTAAAATGCGTTAATTTTTGTGTAATTAATTAATCTTAATTAACGTGTTAAAGTCCCGGCCCTAATTAGAACTTACGTTTCCGGGAGCTGTTGATAACACTATACTGGTCAAAGGCAAGAGGTCATTAATTTTGTTTCTAAGAGTAACAATTTTATTGTTAAAAAAGCACATCAAATCATTACTACTGAGTGCTATGGGAATAGAAGGCTCAATCGAGCTATGGCTCTCTGTCAGCCTGGCTACAGTGCTGAAAAGAAATCTTGCATTATTCTTATTCTCATCTATTAATGAAGAGTAGTAAGCTGCTCTCGCTTTACGCAGTGCTTTCTTATATTCATTGAGAGTAATATGCCAAATTAAACGAGATTCTTCAAGTTTAGTGGAACGCTATATCCTTTCAAGTTGTCTCGACTTTTGCTTTATTTTGCGGGTTTCGGCATTATGCCATGGAGCTAATCCATGTTGTTTTATTTTCTTCTTTTTCAAAGGAGCAACAGAGTCTAATTTTATTCGCAGCGCATCTGTAGCACTATCAACAACATGATCAATTTGGGGTGGTGTACATTTTGGATAAGTTTCCTCCCTTACATGCAGACATGCTATCGAGTTAAGTATTGGTGGAATCTCTTCCTTAAATTTGGCTATAGCACTAACACAGTGTTTCTCAAACTTTTTCATACCAAGGACCACTTAACCAATAAAAAAACACTCGCGGACAACCTAACTCCATAAATATCAAAAAACACATAGTTTTTCTAGAACAGATTACAAATCGCCTGAAAATGGTACAAACAAGTGGCAACATGTGTGATGAAGGTGTTGTGCTGGGCTATATCATGCAATCGAAAGTGAAACTTAACCTCACTCCATTGCGGAGATATTCCCGCGAGAGTGCGGAAAACTTAAATGTATTTATTTATTTAAAATGTGAAATTGTACCAATATACTCACGGACCACCAGGGGGCGCTCACGGACCACCAGTGGTCCGCAGACCACACTTTGAGAAGCACTGCACTAACAGATAGGTTTCTGCTGCAGGAGCTTTTGACTAATGCTATGTAGTCTAGTAACAGTACTTCAAAAGTTACTAAGAAATGGTCGGATAAAGCAGGATTATGCGGTTCGACTAATAGTTGCTCAATTTCAATACCATAAGTCAGAACAAGGTCGAGAGTGTGATTATACCAGTGGGTTGGTTTATTTACACTCTGACAGAAACCAAAATAATCTAATATAGAGTTAAATGAACAGTAGTGCAAGTTTCAGTTTCAAAATAAGGAACTCTGACATTTTGAATAATTAACTGTATTAAACAGTTAAAAACAAACCACAAACAGCACCACACACTCAGATGGCCATATTATCTATAATGGCTGATGTCAAACTAAAAGGTTTCATCAAGCTGTAAAACTAAAAAGAATGTCTTGAAAATATTACATCATAAATAATAAGAAAGTGTTTCCAGAGCGCAAAGTCGTTGAAAAACATTATGCCAAAAGCTTCCGTTATTTACTTTGGTTTCACGGCTTTCATGTCTATTGGCTTCGTAAAAACAGCGGGGATCAGCTGTTGAACTGCTGTTGTCTTTTGCCGAGCTCCGGTGATTAGCAAATCTGGGTGATGCCTTCTGATATGATTTAGCATGTTTGGCGTGTGTTACCATTAGCATACCGCACCGCTATCGAACAACGCCGACACACCGTCCTCTTCCGATCCACCACTCGCACACTTCATCGTTATTGTAGTCCACAGGGAACCCAAAATGTTCCCACACAGCTGATTTAAAAGAAGCAGGTGGGTTCTAGCTCCTGTGTGTTATCTGAAATCGCCATACTAACTTTTATTCTTCTTGTATTTAGTTTGTTTTGTTGTTGTTTCTTCTTGTTCTTCATTTGTTGTTTAAGGGCGGCTGGCAAACAGCTTTTAGGCGCAATACCGCCCCCTGGATTATATATAGTGTAGTGGATACTGCCCTGAATGACAGACTTTTTTCCCACTCGTACAAAAAAGGCGTATTCGCCGTGTGACTGCATGTGCCGAACTGTGACGTCCGAACCGTGACGGTACGGGACGAATACGGATACCGTTACACCCCTAGACAGCATATATCAATATTATAATCTGATATTAAATCATTTACCAATATTGCTTTAGATGCTAGAGATCTTATGATTAAGAGACCACATTTAATATTCCTGTTTTGTTGCACTGTAGTAGTTGTTACATTTACCTTTATTAGGTTATTATGTATGACACCTCTATTAGGTTTTACCTTAAATTGTCCTTGGGCAGACACACACACCGTTAATATTGGGTATTTTATTGGGTTCGGGATTCCTATGGATGACTGCCTAGGAGAGAGCGCAGAGAAGCGTGTAAGACTGCGACTCCGCCTCCTGGTCTCAACTCCACTTTTTCATGGATTAAGTCCACAAAGCCCTGAAATGTTTGCCGAAATGAGATTTGCACCTTCCAAAGTAGGATGAATGCCGTCTCTCTTAATCAGACCAGGTTTTCCCCAGAAGGCTGTCCAATTATTTACGAAGCCTACATTGTTTGCTGGGCACCACCAAGACATGACGATTTAGCTGATTAATATGTGATCTAATAGAGTGGTGCTGTATAAAGTCCTGGAATATGCAAATGAGTTTGCATTAAAAAAAATCTAGTTCCTTGTCTCAAAGTAAATGTGTTTTTGAACAGGTTTTTGTTTAGATTGTTCGAAACAATGTCTGTGGTTACCACAAGCTTCAAAGATTTAACATGTTTTTTCTATGACATGAAACTACTCAGTAAATTCCCCAATTGTGAATTTAAGATGTGTAAGAAATGCTACAAGTGGCTAAATAACAATATACAAAACATTGTCACGCTGAACACGTGTCCATTTTAAGCTTGGGGGTGTTTTAGCTGTGTTAGCATTTTGCTTCTGGTGTGCATTAACACTGATCATCTTAATCATTTGTTTTAATAATTTAAATTCCAATTGAAAAATCCTATTGACTTTTTATCTAGGGAACCAGTGCAATGTTCACCCCCGTCAGACTACAAATATACATCATCCTTGCAGTAGTCGTACTCAGTCACATTCTCAAAATGAAAACGCTTTTCTATCACTCGCTGAAAATCAAAGACAAAGTGGAAAAAGGAGTCCACTTTTTGCTTTGAAGTCCATTAGAAAACATCTAGAGAAGCCCGTTCATTCTGTCATTTTAACAGTGCCTAACCCAGCCTGACAGCACAAACTACAGAACCTGCACAGACAGTAACTTGCCATTCAAGTAGAGCAGATACAGAAACAGAGGTTGAACATTAGCACACAACCTTCTTTCTTTAGCTCATGGTTGAATAGATGATGTGAAACGACAGGCTAGAAAGCAGGCGAGCAGGGAAACGAGCGCTTCTTGTAATAACGTCACACAAACTTCGCCCTGCAGGACACTTCACACCTCTGTGATATGAACTAATGGAGCTGCAGGGCATTATGTAAAACTGAGGACAGAGAGGAAAAACAGAGGGCGAGGGTGGGGGTCAAGAGAAAGAAGGAAGGAGAATAAAACCCTGACACTAATGCCATGTGATTAAAGGACATAAATTAAATAGGGTTGATTAGGATATGAAAGAGAAAGTAGAATGAGATGATGATTAGCTGTAATCTAAGACGGGGAGAATGAAGTAAGTAGTGCCCTCACGATCGCTATGAATGGCAGGTTTGGTCTCACAAGTGATTACACCTCTCTGAGCCCACTTTAAGAAAGTAAGAATCAGGAGAGAGAGATAGCAAGACAAAGAGGGAGTTTAAGGGCTGAAGGAGAAATGGATACGGTGTGAGTAAGTGAGAGGAAATGAAAAAAACAGAACAGCAGATGTGATGGAAAGTTAAGGTGCTATCTGAAGGCGAGCTCAGGAAAGTCTGTTTACTATAATATTAAAAAATATATTTTGCAGAAATACTACTTTCTACAGAAGCAGCCAGGACTTTAGTAAGGTCATGAATAAAGGTCTCACATTTTCTTCGTTTTGTTTATTGAATAACCGGCACAGTTATACACAAAGGGCAAACATATTGTCAAGTCCTCATCCTCACTGACAGGAATACAAACAATATTTAAGCAATAGCTCACGACAGGCCGTGGTATATGCTCATTATATCACAGCTAAGGGGCGTGGTTCGGTTATAAAACGGTTACCAAGTGTGGCAATATGAAAAGAAAAATACACACTCTAATTTAAATAGTTTTTATTAGTAAATAATGATGTTCAAAATAAAATAGTCCCTCCGTTGCCTTCTGCACGAAACATAAGGCACGTTCACACCGCAGTACTTTTCCCACTTTAGTTCCGATATCATTCGGAAATGTTGCATTCAGACCAAAAAAATCCGGAACTAAAATTAGTTCATGAGAACCTTTTTACCCCCTTTCCCGTCCCTGCTAGAGAGCAGGTACTTTCGTGGGAGAAAAAGGTTCCTATGTCTGATTGGCTGGGCGGAATGCAAACCACGCCCCGTAAAACTCCAAAAAGGTTTTGTGATGCCGCCATTTTATTATCCACGCATTAGCATTATTAGCATTAGCATTAGCCCAGCGCACAAACGCAGAAAGACTAACTTATGGCAACCAGTGTTGGGTGTAACGCGTGACAAAAGTAACGGAGTTACATTAAGTAATGTAACACATTACTAATGAAATGTGGGTAATATATTACCCGTTACAACACATTTTCACCCGAAATGAGATGGTGTTTTGTTTTTTAAGAATGTACTAACATAGCGAGACATTCCGACACCAGAGACAAATTTGCGGTTAGATTAGTAAACCTGGTGTGTTTACCCTTCAGACTTCGCATCGGGATCTTCGGGGGTGCATAGGCATGCATTGCACCCCCAGTTGAATGTTATGCACCCTCTATTCAAAAAAGAGAACGGAGCGAAAAATACAAAGAAAAAATTGTATCAGGTGCGCGTGACCTGCTCCGCTGCGCGTGCATCATTTCCAAAGTGCTTCCACAGCAGTGACATACATCTGTGGATAATCATTTATACGAAAATGGTTAAAGCAACCATCACTAAACGGCAGCAACACTGCATCTACTGCAGACAGTAGCAACAGGTCAGATGGAGACATCACGTACTCTCCGTTGTGGACACTGTTAGAGAAATTATTGACCTAGACTCCTAGATATGACGTACAGGACCAACCCTGACGTTTGTTTATCTCCTTTAAGGACATAGGCTGCTTGAGCCATAATGTTATTGTTCCCATTCTGTGACCGGTCAACACTAGGTCACAGATGGTCTGTTGTTGTGGGTGCACTGGGACACTTCCTTCTTTGTTGTTTGTGGACTCCAAGGTATGACATCTTCGAGGCCATAAGTGACGGACTCAAGTGACTCAGTGTGCCCAACTGGTTAAACTATCTTATCAAGATATGTTGATTACTCTCTTTGAAACCAGTTAAATGGGCTAACAAGAGAGAGGTTCTCCAGAATTGACGTGGCAACTCTCCCGTGCAGTCTCACCGTGACTGCTGTGATTTGTGATGTGAATCCTCCGGCTGTAACTCCAAATAAACCTCCAGTGTTTGACATCAAAGCTCCTGCTCTACCGTGTCTCCTTTCTGAGTCGGTGACTCCCACTGCATTGCTACACAGAAGTTTCCACAACAGACACTAGCTTACTCCCGCCTGACTCGCCGCCCTCGCCCCCGGAGCAGCAATCTTTGCCGCCCGAAACTACGCCACCCCTCTGCGGCCTGGCGCAGGTGCCAGGATACCACGGCAAAACAGAGCCTGCCCAGGTATATCTAAACAAGTACCTGCCAGTACAGTGGGGTAAGGCGGTCATTTTGCAGCTCGTGGCATACAAATAGACAATGGCTAGAAGAACATTCATGTGAAAATAGACAGTGCCATATTCTGCCATACCTGTAGAAATGTTGGGTCAAAAATAATGCATACAATAGCACAGATGCCTTCACCACGAATGGCTACAAAAATATCTCATATCCCAAGCTTATCAATGAGCTAATGTTGCAGCTGAAATGTTCTCCAGGTCACAAAGTCAACCTCACATGATGTGATCCAGTTTTCAAGCACAGTAAATATTCTCTTCCCAGAGTATATGATGGGACCAAAGTGATGATTTAGTACATGGTTTTAATAATACTTTTGCCTTTCAATGTTTGCCATTTCAAACCATGAGCTGGTTCAAATAATATTTGCCTTGATTTACAATATGTTCTCATTTGTTTTATCAATACAGTTTTGAAGCTGTTGTGCTTTTCCTTGCCATAGTCCACTTTGGACTATATGAAATATTTCAGGATTGCACTGTTAACTCACTTGAAATGTTCTCACTTGCTTGGTTTCAAAACATAACAAATGCCATAATCTGTTCATTGGGGACCATGAATGCTATTTTTCATTGCTTTTGCCACTATTGCTCATGTAAACCTACTACTGCTGCGCCCCCTGTAATCTCAGAGGCACCCTGAGTCATTTTGTTCTGGAACCGGGCCTGTACATGGCCATATACGAAACAAACTACAGAGCCCATTCCGTGTCCTGTTATTGTTTACTTCCTCTCTGCCTTCTTCTGGTGATTTATCTGACGTCCAGCGCTCCGTCTTTTAACCTCTTTTCCTTTCTCTTTCTTGATCCTCCTTAGCAAACTTCATTATAGTCCTTGACACTGGTCTGTACTGCTGTATTAACAACGTGTCACATGTTAAGAATTTACAATCAGAATCGAGTATTCAACTAAGCCGTATAATACAAGTTGTTAGTAGCCTTAAGGGCCTACACAGTTGTTATGCTAAAACACATCGCCCTTCACTGGATGTATAATGAGCTGCACTAAACTACATTTCAGCATTTAAAATACCTAGCCATTCTTTTGCGGTTATTTTGGTGAAAGTAACTAAAAAGTAACTAAAGTAGTGTAACTCATTACATTTCAGAGACAGTAATATTGTAATGTAACTTATTACTTTCAAAAGACAGTAATAAGTAATATGTAATATATTACATTTTGGAAGTAACTTGCCCAACACTGGTGGCAACACAAAAGAAAACATGGGAGCGGTGGAGATGAGGAGGTTCGTATCTGGCGATTTACTCGGAAGGCTTCAAGGCAAGGCAAGGCAAGGCAAGTTTATTTATATAGCACTTTTCAACACAAGGCAATTCAAAGTGCTTTACAAAAAATGAAAGACATTAAGAAAATGGCATTTAAAATCAATCATTAAAAAGAAAAGCTAATAAAATAAACATTAAAAGAAAAAATACATGGATAAAAGTTACAGTGAATAACTTTTATCCATGTTTAAGATATGAATAGTTCAATTAAACATTAAAAGAAAAAGTACATGGATAAAAGTTACAGTGCAGTCTAAGATATGAATAGTTCAATTAAAAGCAGCGACAAAAAGAAAAGTCTTCAGCCTGGATTTAAAAGTAGTCAGAGTTGCAGCGGACCTGCAGGTTTCTGGGAGTTTGTTCCAGATATTTGGAGCATAATAACTGAACGCTGCTTTGCCATGTTTAGTTCTGACTCTGGGGACAGAAAGCTGACCAGTCAGCTTCAGTAGAAGCTGCTGGGACTTCAGTAGCTGGCAGCTTCTACTGAAGCCAGTCTCCAACTCCGGGGACTTCCGGCCGGGGACTGTTGTTTGCGGCCTGCCAGTAAACCCAAAGCAGAAGAAGAAGAAGTGACGTCAGCGGCATCATTTGCCTAATCCTCCCCCAGGGACTTATTCCGGTGTGAACGCGATCTGTACTTAGTTCATGAGAACTAAAGAGTTCTAAAGAGTTCTCATGAACTCTCATGAAGGAAAAGTACTGCGGTGTGAAAGCGCCTATAGTGCGAGGTGGTTGCTATGCAACAACACTAACAGCTAGCGAACATATTAGACAGAGAGCGTTGATCCATTATTTGGCTATTTATTTACATTAATTTGTATGTTTATTGTGCACCACTGCAAAACTGTCCAGCATCAGTAGAATGTCTTACGTGTTTACTTGTAGAGGTTGAGGTTGTTTGAGGCTGTTGCTTGGTGTGGCGAGAATATTGCTCCACTTTCTCCGGTCCCCGAGATTCGGCTTCCAGTAGCTCTGGAGAGAGCTTTCGCACCTGTGGCCACTAACAGTCATCATTTATCTGCTTTGTTTCAAGACCCGCATCAGAAAGCTTTTGAATGGTGGTAGTTCTCCAGTTGGTCTACCTGCTCTTCACGTAGCTCTGCATGTCGTCGTTTAGGTGCTTTTTTTTCTGGAGATAGGCACTCCTCAATCCACTCCTCCATAGTAAGACCACCCCGGAGGTCGAAGTTAACCTTTAATGTTTCCATCTTAAGCTTTATAAGTTTGTTTCGTAACGGACGAAATGTAAATTTCTGCAGGTCACCCTTGAAAAAGAGATCTTTTGATCTCAAGGGGCTTTCACCTGGTTAAATAAAGGCTACAAACAAACAAACAAAATATATGATGTTAACTAGGTGAAAAAAGGTAAGAAACTTTAAAAACTTGTTGAGAGCTAAAACTAGTCTTTGCTGCTGCCTCAAAGAGGAGCAGGGGGGAGAGGGAGACAGGTGAGGCTGATTCAGGAGCCCAGACACACTCACAACTACAAATGAACCAAAAACAAATAAATAAACAAGTTTCAATGTTTTTTCATATTGGATATGGTATGTTATTGGTTATGGCCATGTTCTTATGATTTTATGATTATTTAAATGTATACAGTTCTGTTTCATATGGGTGTAGTGTCTTTATTAATTTCCCCTCAAAATGCACCAGATTGATGCATTTAAGTCCAACATTTAAAAAAATAAATATGTCCATATGTTTATTCTGGGGTAGCATATTTAAAGTTTAGGGCTATCACTATGGGCAGCAACGCTGTAAATATTGACAAATAAATCCAGGAAAATGGCACAAAAGAAAACTGGTAGTGGCCTGGCTGGGTGTATAATTCCCGGCCTGACTTATGGCGCATTTCCACTGCAGCGGGTAGCCCCGTTTAAGCGTCCTTAATCGTCGTCAAGCGGACAGGCCAGTTTTGGATGGCCTTTCCATATAGCGTAGCACCGGCTAGCGGGTACTTTCCCCCTCTTTTTCCGGCCCCATAAAATCGTGGTTCTATCAGGCCAGGGCCAGGGCTGAACTAGTGACGTCAACACTCTCGACTGCTGATTGGTCGGAGAGAATCGTCACAAGATCGCGCGCGAGATCATCTCTAGCGTCGCATATATATCTAGAAGCAAGTGAAGCTTGCAGCATTTTTATACACATTATTTTTGTAAACGGAGGAGCTACAAAAATGGCAACGTCAAAGAAAAGCACACCGTGGTCGACCGAGGAGGTGACGACGTCCCTACATCTCATTGGGGATGATAAAATCCAGCGGGAGCCCCGCCTACACTGCATTGCTACACCAGGTCCTAAACTGTAATGGAAATGCTGCAGGCCTCGCTCGGTTTGGTTAGGCCTTATTAGGCCCGGTTCACTTTAACGGCCCGTCCACACAGCGGCGTGCGTTGAAGCTTGCCAGCGGGCGTGTCTGAAACTCGACCAACAACCAATCACATGAATCTCCCGCCCCTGACACACAAGCAGCGGTTTGATTTGCTAGAGCTTGTACTGGCATATGATTCGATTGGCTGACGCTTCTGCCGAGGCTTAAAAAGTTGAACATTGCTCAACTTTTGCAGCGAGCCACGCCAGCGAAGCTCCGCGTCGCTTCCCACAATGCAGTTCGGCGAAAAGTGACGTCACCTCATTCAAAGTGAATGGTGAAGCTTTCAACGCACACCGCTGTGTGGACGGGCCGTAATGCTGCGCTTCCATTACAGTTTAGGAACTGGGGTAGTTACTATAGTAACGCAGTGTAGGCGGAGCCATGACGTCATCTTCAATGAGCGCCCCAGAAAAACAACACAGCCGTTAGCTCTTATCACTCTGAGCTCACAGCTCTTCATATCTGTTCAGAAACTAGACAAAAGTTAAACAAGTACAAACCACAGACTGCCTGTGTCATGGCGAATACAGTCGCTGGTTTATTTATGTCTGTATAGGTCGTTGTTGTGAGTGTGGACGGTTAGCTTAGCCAAGCTCCATTTAGTAGTGATGGTGAGATGAAGCCTTATGAAGCTTTGATGCTTTCCAGCCAATTGGTTCGCAAAAGGGTTCATCTCATGAGGCTTCATCATGGGCTTCATTTGAACACAAACCCCCCTGTTGGTCAAAGTGTGTAAAACAGGCAGATTGGACATCTCAACAGTGTGCTCTATCTCATACCGAGTTCCCATTGAGTAAAGCCTTAGAATAACTCTAAACAACGAACATTAAATCATATTTTCATGTTAACAATATTGTTTTTATTCCAGTTTAATGATTGTGATTGAAAAGCCTAAGGAGGCTGCTAAACATTGCAAAGAGGGATTTGTATTCCTTAATAATATTCGTAGACTTAACCATGTTGTAGCCTGAGAAAGGCTAAACCATATCAAAGAATACTTTTATTAACTACATTATCTCATTTAGCTGTAGCTTTTATAAACAAAAAAGAAGACGTATTGACCAGTCGTTGAACCAGGGACCCTGCGGTTGAGAGTCAACTGCTATCAGGCTGAGCCACAGCACACACACTAAAGCTCCCTGAAAACACTGAAATATATTTAGTCCTGTATTTATTCATTTATTTATTTTTGTATTCCTACATTTATTTATGCTTTTATTTATTTATATTTTTGACATGTTCCGACCTCTATATAAGTGAGGCTCTGAGCTCTCTTAATTACATCGTGTCACCGGGTCCGGGTACAGGAGGGGTAATATCGTTCTTATTATACATCCATGGGTATTATGAGCGTTGTGGTTCAACGGTTCAACCGATCTGAATTGCTTTCTGAAGCAGTCACGTGGTATCGACAGGCAGCGAGGCCTCGTTTGTCATCGATGACGTCACTGGCCCAAAACGATACAAGTCTCGATACAAGGTTCACAAAAAGCTTCGGGGATTACTCGACACGCGCTCCGAAGCCTCGGTGCAATACGTAACATCACTACAATTTAGAAAACACGCATTTTAAAAGGGTTTTTCGCCTGGCGTCTGTCTGCAGACTTGTCAAAGCATTAATTAATGGTTTTTACTAACCGGTATCAGTATGTTGTTACTTCTGCATCATTTTGAAACGTGTATTACAATTAAATCACGGTCAAATATGTTCATCTTGTTGTAGTTGTAGCCCCCTTACCAGAGATTCTCTCTCTAGTTTAGCATACTCAGCCTGGTTGTTCCTGGCTCTAGAACCACGATTTTATGGGGCCAGAAAAACTATGAATTAGGACCCGCTAGCCGGTACTAGGCCAAGTGGAAACGCAACCAAAAACGGGCCCCGCACGGCTCTGCAAGCTTAAAGCGAGCTACCCGCTGCAGTGGAAACGCACCATTAGGGACGCTTAAACGGGGCTACCGCGCTGCAGTGGAAATGTGCCATTATTGTCGCAGTCCGGCCCTGATTTAGGGTATATTGATACCACTCTCTGTGTTATAAATAAAGATAGCTTATGGCTTGATTTTGCACTAATACTGTATGGGGGAAATAACAGCTAGCTGAAGTCTCTCTAAATGCACGCCCTAGAATGCTATTACGTTTAACTAAGATGCTTAATGTGGTCAACCTGCTAAACATCTGCATGTTATCATTGTCATTGTGAACATGGTAGCAGGCTGTCATTAGCATTTAGCCCAAGAAACAGCTTGGCCTATTTACCTCCTTAAATAACTGCTAGCTCGGCTGTAGACTCCTCACAGTGGAAATCGTTCAGCTAGCTGCTTGCCTGATAAAGACATCTCTACAAGTGCAATCAGGCTAACTACGTCCTGCAGCTCTGATTATTGAACACACAATCATGAGAGTGGTGTTGATCTTCTCATTTGATTAGAACAACTGGCATCCACTAAGGCACAAATTAACAAAAATCACAAAGACTTTCTCAGATGTTCTTTTAAGTATGAGACCAATGTTCGAAAACAAGAGCACAAACTAAGAGGACAATACTATAGAAAACAATTGATTAATCAAATACGTAAACACATAAACTGCTAACACTGTCGAAGGAATAGGATTTAAGTCTCAAACGAAGACACAGCATCAGACTTTCATAAACACAATATATATTTGTTCAGCAAGTACGCAGAAGTCCAGAATGAGTGTGTGTTGGGTCCGTTGAGGAAAGGTGTGAACAGGGCAAGCTTGACTCTAGCATTCTACTGTATATTTTCTACTTTTTAATGCTGTTTTTTTTTTTTTTTAACAAATTGTCCTTGGGTGTCATGAATGGCGCCTAAAAATAAAATGTATTATTATTATTATTATTTGTTACACAGTGCTAATACAATTCAATATATATTGATTATTACTGAACTAAGATAAGATAAGAGGTGCTTTATTGATCCCAAATTGGGACATTTTTGCGTTGCAGCAGCATCCAAAACAAGGCATTGCACAAAAGTAGAAATAAACAATTCTAGAAATTAAACATCTCAAAATAGAATTACAACAGCATTAAAAAGTAGAAAATATACAGTAGACTGTGAAGATAAAACATCTATAAGCTCTGACAATAAAACACTATTGAAGAGCTTTAGACACAATAGGATATTATTTACATTAAGTGTGTTAAATTAAATATAAATGTGAATTGTACAGTGTGTCCAGTTATCCAGAGAACTATTTATTTGATGTCAACATATACTTTACTAAAGAGTGAGAGGAATCCACTTTGAAGCATGACTCACCACCTCCAGTCGTCTCAGTCACCGCTCAACTCCCTTTTTCCCACACAGAGGACCCCAGACATGATGCTGTTCTTATTACAGCCCCTCTGCCATGGCCCCTCCAGTCCCTAACACTCGTGAATAATCTGTCTTGACTTCTGTGTCCTGATGAGTTTTACACGGTTTGACCGACCTGCCCTTGGCCAATCGCACCAGACTCCTGGAGCGCCAAGAGCTCTTTTGACTTCTTCCTCTCTCCTTGGAGAAACACGTTAGGACAAAGATGTCTGTCCACACATTTGATGCTTTCATTAAATATCATTGAACCAGGTGGCCATCTTACCTGTCGTACTCTCCACAGCATACTAAATGTGCAATCAACGCTTTGATAGGGATCCTTCATAATGAATGAGTCGCCTTGTTTGTGTTTTGAATATTTATAACTAGGGGAAACAAATCCTCTTTGACATTGCACAGAAAAGTAAAACCATCATAAATACAGGAGGATAAATACATAAAAAGTCATACTTTTGCCCCTTCTTTAGTGAAGTTGCAGCGCAGTCCCAGCTATAAACAGGAATATATTTGTTTGTGAGGCGTGTGAAAGCTGGACTCGCTCCACAATAATCGCTGCCCTACCTTCCAGTTTCTCTCTCGTGCTGAGTGACTCATGACATCGTTTGCTTATTGGCTCCTTTTCTTTGGTTTCCAGGACGACAACTCCATGTTTTTCCAGTTCGGTCCGTCCATCGAGCAGCAGGCCTCCGTCATGTTGAACATCATGGAGGAGTATGACTGGTACATCTTCTCCATTGTCACCACGTACTACCCTGGCTACCAGGACTTTGTCAACAAGGTAAATAAACACAGATACAGACACACAGGTAACATACATCTTGCTCTGTAAACAGCAGGACTATACCGAAGAGTTCAGGCATCTTTATTAACAGGCCGTCAGCAATCTAACAAAACTGAGAAGTATATTTGTTGAAGATAGTTCATTTAATAAAAAAGACTGATTTAATCCATTGCATCCCTTTATTCAAATGAAGCATGTTGTTCAAGGACTTCATTTTATTTAATTAGGCGAATGATGTCATAAAGAAGATAGACCTTTTATTTGAAAACTGCTTAATAAAAGCTTTAAATGTAAAAAAAGACATGTGTGTATGCACTACCTTTATATATAATATACCACTAAAAGAACAATGAAGCTGAAATAATACTTTCTGTTGATATAAATGTATCTCTCACATGAAAGCGGACTCCAGAAGCAGCAGGAGTCTTATTATAAAGCTTGTGACAGTACACTTTTTCAACCATTGCTTCAAAGGAGAAATTCACTTTTGCACTGAGTACAGACCCATTATGTATTATTACCTTTGTCTTTCGGGACCCATTATAAAACAAATATTGCGGTTTGTCATATTGTGTTCTTATCCTTTCATGAGACCTGCTGCTTTCAGTATTCTGCTCAAATGCATCAAATTGCTGTTTTTCATTGCTCATGAAAAAAGAAACTACCTTTTTATTTCTTTTATTAAACAAATGTAACGTTGGACTGAACACAAGCGGCACCAATAGAAAAAGTTAAATACTGCCATTTAAAACCTTTACTAGTACTCCTTTTCAACGAGCTAAAAAACAATAGTTAATAGAGTCGATCAATAGAGTGCAATATTGCTGTATTTTACATTGCGTAGGGTTGTTATATTATACTTATACTGTATTATAAGCAAAGTGACTGTTTACATTTGCTTTAATTTAAAGAAAATGTAATTAAGTAATGTATTGAACATGCTGTAGTACTGCTAACATGTACATTCACATGTTTTAATTATATAATATGACAGTTACATGCTGATTATAAATATAATTGTGTTCTAATTCCTTTAAGGGTTATTTTATCTGATTATAATAACTATATTATTAATAGCCAGGCACTATGTATAGCTAGTGAAACGATCCTTACAAATGCTACTTTTTCCAAGGACATAATTTTCTGGTTTTAGCCAAAATAATGTCAAGCTTTTAAAAGTGATAAGGTTTGGTGTGATGTAAGTGGGTAGCGACTTCCATTTTCTGATTGCTTTAATGTGAAAGGCAGATTGGCCGAGCATGTCTTTTTGAATGCGGCCCCTCAGTGAGGAGTCCTTATCTTCAGGGCTCTGAGCAGACTCTTTAAAGGGGACGGCATGAGACCCTGAATAACTTTGAACATCAGACACACACCGGAACAGAATAAAGTTATGGAAAGTCAGCTAATCATATTTCTCTTCTCTGAACAAATTTAGAGGGTTTTAAAGAGAGAAATTGGCATATATGAATCTAAAGGAAGGTTAT
This sequence comes from Pseudochaenichthys georgianus, assembly GCF_902827115.2. NCBI lineage: Eukaryota > Metazoa > Chordata > Actinopteri > Perciformes > Channichthyidae > Pseudochaenichthys > Pseudochaenichthys georgianus. The sequence continues at coordinate 28,494,338 of NC_047503.1, read as the reverse complement.
GAATCAGGATATTTAGTGCCTATTGTTTATGAACTACATTGAATGTATATAATGTTTAGTCTCAAATTGCCTTTTTTTTTTGTTTACTGTTCTTATTGTATAGCTGAAAACAATATTTGAAAAACATTTTTTTTAACAACTCAAAGCCCCAATGAATTGAGCAACAAGAAAAGCTCCAGTGCCAAAATCCCATTCTATCCTACTATCTCTCCTCTCGAGCAAAAATCAGACACAGCTAAGAGATTCAAGGTTCCTTTTTCTTCTTTCAATACAGAGGAAAATAATAGTTATAATGGGAAAGGCTGCTCTCGGTCTGCCTGTTACTCAACCTCTATGACTCCCTTTCAATTGATTACCTCAAGGAACAGCTATTACTCTCTTTCTGAAAGAAAAACAAGTCTTTCATCTTAATGCCATGTCCAAATGTAGCTTCCTTAATACTTCAAATCACTCCTTGCTGCATATAATCTATTAACCCTGTGGTGTCGTGCTCGGGAGAATAAAAAAGACACGATTTTCATGAGAGCTTCCACTACCTAACATCACTCTTGTCCTACTCCCAGGAGATGTGTAAAGACAGAACAGTTTTGCAATGTGGGATCTGGAGGAGGAGAAATATCAGTCAATTTTGTTCCAGTATCTCTCTTAACAACTTGACTGTATGTGAGCAGCCTACGCTTTTTCTAAATCTCCCTTTCCTATCTAGGTCCGAAGCACCATCGATAACAGCTTTGTGGGCTGGGAGCTGGAAGAAGTCTTCTTGCTGGACATGTCATTGGAAGACGGAGACTCCAAGATCCAGAACCAGCTGAAAAAACTGCAGAGTCCGGTGATCCTACTCTACTGCACCAAGGAGGAGGCCAGCACCATCTTCGAGGTGGCTCACTCTGTGGGCCTCACAGGGTACGGCTTCACCTGGATCGTGCCCTCGCTGGTTGCTGGAGACGCAGACATCATCCCCAACGTCTTCCCCACAGGTAAACACAAACACCAGCGGCCCGCTTCACGAAGATAGACGCTGACTCTGGCATTGATCCACCTGCTGAGTCAGACCCTAGATAGATGACATGGTTTATTCAAAGGAACCCCATCAACTGAGGCTGTGGCAGTTACCTAATCTTCCAGAGGTCCACAGTCAATATGTAAGTGATCATAACAATTGAAATTCAATTCAAAGCCAGTCAACACCGTACATGCAGTTGAGTAAAGAAGAATACTAATCATAATCCATATATAGATGATGTAAATGAGAACCATACAACTCTTATGAAACAGAAACATTAAAAACACGAAGTTATGTCTTCTACTTCTCAGTCTGTTATCTGCATGCGCATTATTGATTCCCTCTAAATTATTTTCTAAAGGAAAAAAAGATCAAAACAGATATTAAATTGTTGCACAAAGTGGTCTATTTCTTACCTGATCTTTAGTAGGACGACTGTACTTTTCTTTGTATTCTCTTTCAATTTAAAACCATAAGACATTATTGAAACACTTCAGACGTAGAGCTGAGACGGGGCAGGGCTTCTGCTTACTAGTCATTAAGGCTAGTGAGGTTTATTTCCAAGGGGATACTGCAGACTCTGGAAACTATTTCCCTCCTTTGTGCTCACATTGTTAGCAAACGTCAAATTAAAATAAATCATCATCAGGTGTCCCTTATTGTTACGCTGGAGACATGGCTCTCGTGTGAGCCTGGGGGCATGGTGGATGCTCTTATGGAATACAAAACAAATCTCAAAGAATTCTTGTTAAAACAAGCCTAACACAAAAGACCAGCATATACTATACTTGTGAAACAGAGTAAGAGGTGTTCTTAACATTTAATGGTTTAAATAGAGATACTCTCTTACCGTTGCTGACATAACAAATGCAGGTAATTAAGGCTTTTGCAGAGAGGAGCTCATTAGGTGCCTCATGTCAAAGTTGAAACATTAAGTAACTATTGCCAAATTAATTATGATGCATCTTTATTAATTATAGCGTAAACAACACCAAAACAACTAACTCTCGCTCTCTCTTTTTCTCCCTCTCTCTTTCTCTCTCCTCAATCAATGGTGCTATTAGCAGTTTTTAAAATTGACACCACTTGACTTGACTGGATAAGATGAACATCCTCAGAGGGATTTTTCCAGGGTTTGTTTGTCCTAAAACATGCCCTGAAAGTCATACAGAATATATGTAATCAAACTGCAGCTCTGGTGCCCTCTTGATGCTCTGTGCCATCAAGCATCCTTTTTAAACTGTGAACATCCTACCCAGGGCACAGGATGTAAAACACTCGGAGTGGTTGAAATGCTTCCTGTTTATCCTCTGCTTCATTGCTGTAGAGCTAAACACTGCAATCTGTATTACAATATTATGTGGTAAGTTTTCCAAAAGCTTCATATTGAAATGTGGGCACAAGTGACAGATGGGCTGGTTTGCATATATGCAAATGTCCTCATTGTTTATTTGCACTACACTGGGCAAGTCAGAGATAAGGTGCATACAGATTTCTGTTAACTTCAGGTGAATGACTTTTAGGGGGTCATATCTGTTCATTTTATATCGTTTTATCGTGCAATTTCTTACAAAGATATGAGATAATTATTTTTATAGTGTGGCCATCAGCTGTGAGCCGGCCTTACCAGAGACATTATGAGCGTCTTAATGGTAGTATTCAGAAAATATCTCTGAATCCCTTTGTCATTTTACTGTAGCTTTCCCTCACACCTTCATCTTCACCAAGCATGTCTGAAGCGCTTATTTTGACTCCTGTATTTCCACATTTTAACTTGTGTGTGAAACCAGTAACAACACCAAGGCTGTCTGAACATGCAGCTTTGCCTTTTTTCCAAAATATGTACTGTTTAATGTTTCAAATGTGAACACATAATCCAAACCAGCCACACAAAATGACCTGAGAGCGCAGTTGTTCATGGGTGTAAGAAATGGATGCTGACATGTGATAGCCAGCAGTTCCTCATGCTTGGAAAGCCAAGCATAACTAAATGAGCTGAGGGATGTTGGTGGTCTCCACTGACGCTCACATTCAGCAGCTTGTTTTCATGCCATTTCAACCTGTAACACTTTGACTGTGGCTTGTGTAAAATTAAGATATTTTAGGTATGACTGCCCTCATGATTTGGTCCCAGTGTTTTGCCACTTTTCAGCCTCTTATAAAAGGCTTTCATTTATTTTCCCCCTCCAGCATTTTTTTATCGCACTCTGCCTGCCTTTTTGTAACCTCACTCTCTTCTCTACCCCCCTCTCCTTTTCATCTTTCTCCATATTTCTTTCTTTTCCCACTTTCCATTCATCCTTTTTCTCTCACCTCTCTCTACATCCCTCTCTCTCTCTATCCCAGGGCTTATCTCTGTATCATATGACGAATGGGACTACAACATCGAGGCCAGGGTACGTGATGCAGTGGCTGTCATCGCCACGGCGACCTCCACCATGATGCTGGACCGGGGGCCGCACACCCTGCAGAAGTCCAGCTGCCTCGGGACTCCGGACAAAAAGGGCTCCAACACTGGCCACTCCAAGGAAATACTGAAGTGAGTCAATGCAGCGGGGAGGGGCGGGCGGAGGGAAGGAGGGGCGGGGGTAGAAAGATACAAATATTAGTGATGAACACTGAACATGTGTAAGTAAAATCACACACCGGAATAGCTTCTGTCCAATCATATATCACCAACTATTACCAGCCATGACAGGGCTGTCACATCTTTAGATTTCTCTACATGCTGAAGCGTTGCACTCTTGTTTTGGAATTTGCAACAGGAAAAGGAGCAGAGACTCTATCTCTGCTTTTTCCTGGCAATGAGTGAAACCCAGAGTGTTTCAACACTTGTTGACCATACTTTGGAAGTGCATTGTATGACCAATATCTTAGACCTTCCACTCTCAATTGTGATCCCACTTTCGTTTTGTGATTTCTTGAGAAGAAAAAGCTTAACTAAAATCAAGCAATTTAATTGTATTATATAGATTCAGGTAAGTTTTAGACTTAAGTAAATTATTATTTTTTTCACTTATTTTATTTGGTAAGGTTACATGCTACTTATGATAAATAAGTATTAGCTTACACTAGCTTCATCCAGTTGATAAACTCTGCTAGTGACAGTTGTCAAACCCAGAGAAGCTCTTTTGTTTAATACATTGACCCATTGTTTGAGAATGACTGTGAATGACTGGAACATGTTTGTTTTAATTCACACTTTCAGCACAGATCTTTTGTCTGTTGGGGTTGTCACTTCTAATACACAAGCTGTGCTTCTGATTAAATACTACTTTAAGTGTTTACCTGGTACAGGAAAGACATTCTTACTTTGCTGGAAAAACATGGCAAATGAAAAAGCAATACACCATGTTAACCTAATGGTTATCTGCTTTGTAATATATTTTACAAAAATGAGAATGGGATCATGTACAAAACAACAAGAATGGCTGAATGTATTTATATCATCACAGGAAGAAAATGTGTGGTTTAGTTTTCTGTGGCTGAAACACAGTAGAAAATATGACGATAAGTCCAGCAGACGGGCAGTACAACATACTGTAGACTGGAGATACACACAGAAAAGACAACACGTTCCCTAAGGAGAACCACTATCTGTTTAATTAGCCAATAAAAACATTGAGATGAACAGGGACATTAGGCCTCAGACTTATTACAACACTTTGTATTATCTTTAGCTTAACCCACAGCCATCTTTTCCTCTTCCTCTGAACTTCCTTGTTTTCGCTTTTTGGCACATTACAGAACAAGCAGGAGCATTGGTATTCAATAATTAATCCCCATTTAACTTCATAGGGCAGGCTTTTACAGTGCACATTGATCAGCGATTCCACAGTTAATTGAATGCTCGGGGACATCTGGATTAATGAAAAAAGAGCCAAAGAACAAGAGTGGAGTCATAGCGAGCCCACAGAAGCACACATGCAAACACACATGTTGTTATAGCATGACATTGTACTGCTCTTCAGGGTTTAATCTAATAAAGGCTTAGAGTTACTGATGTCGTTCCTTATTAGATGTTGTTCAGCCTTACACAACTATGTGCCTGCCTGCCTTTCATCCCTCTGTTTTCCTTTTACTTAACATTTTCTCTGCTTTTGTTTGTTTGTCTCACTGTCAGTTTGAATTTGAGGAATATAAAGAACTAGGGAAATATTATGCAACCTCCCCAGGCACTGCTGCATTAATCTCCAGGTTGAGGTAGATGTATTACTGTAGATTTGGGTCTCATTTACCCATGTTTCTGTTTTTAATATCAGGGGCACTTATCCGTGCTGTGTAGCAATCCGCCACCAACACACCTGAGAAAACAATAACACCGCAGCCATGAATATGTCAGTCCCCAAAGGGCGCTATCAGACACAGGGTTAGCTCTCAATCATCCGTCAGGCACACACCTGGGACGATGTGTGTGTGCGTGTGTGTGTGTTTGTGTTCGTTCCAACAAACCATCCAATTTTTCTCCATTTGACTGAGCAAAAGTAGAGACTCTGGATTGGTGGTTTTTGGTGGTAACCCTAGAGACCTGAAACACACACACACACACACACACACACACACACACACACACACACACACACACACACACACACACACACACACACACACACACACACACACACACACACACACACACACACACACACACAATTCCACCTATTCCATCCCCTCACCCCCAGAGACAAAAGCAATAATAAGGCCATATGTCTCTGCGTGGTCCTGTATCGCTGGAGACCACAGTGGGCTGCATGCATGCTGGGTAAGCATGCCATCCTGTCAGCGCTGATGGACAGGAGAGATGGGAGGCCCCAGTGAGTCACGCTCTCAAATTTGTTTAGGGGCTGCTTGACCTTATGGGGCACACACACAGAAACACGCATATAAATACATGCATGAACAGAAAACTCTCGCAACACAAATAAGTAAACACACACACAGGCATAGCTCTAGAGGCCATCCATTGTATTTCCTGTCAGACGGAGAGGACAGGAACGTTTGGGTAATGAGAAAATGTGCTCCAAGTGGTTTTGGTTCAGGCATTCAGGGGTTGTATGTTGCAGGGGAAGAGATGTTTCTTATTATTATTTTTTAATCTGTCTGTGCGCTTGCGTTCGAATTGCCTCTCAAATCCCTGTGCTGATTGAAATGCCACACGGGTAGATATGATGCAAGTGATGATTAATAACTTGAAGTGAGATTACTTTCATGTGATCTGACGCTTGTCTTCATGTCTTTGGGCCGGCTGCAGTCCGAGACGTACACTAGAGCTCAGTGAGTAATATTCGTCTGCAGGCCAACTGACCCGTGTGCTGCCTCATGCATGTTGTTCTCATTCTGTCTCACCTTTAAAGTAGATGATGTTATTACATTTCTTAATGGGCTCAATAAAAGTGTTGGTCTTATAAATCCTTGCACAGTTTTTTAGAAGTCAAGAAGGCAATTTCATGGCGCTTTTGGACATTGAGAGAACAAATTACGTATTTTTTATAGACCCTTTCTTTCCCTGGAGGTGTGACAGAAATGTACACGTGTCTCCTGCACGCCATGTCACTCAGACTCTCTTATCTGAACTACTGTAGGACTGAGTATTGTCAGATTTCCCCCCCTTGGTTCTCCTGTCTTTCACTTTTCTGGCTCTGCAATGCTCTTACAGCAGTCCATTCTCACTGTAAAGCACTTTCAATTATATCAAATGAAGCTAGAACCCTTAATCAGAACGAAATGTTGGCACAAATCCTAATTTCCTATATATACATACATTGTAAAGATGGAAGATTATTGTATTTAATGACAGGGTTACTTTTATTTACCTCGTTTCACTCATCTGTGTCCTTTACCTTATTCCTGTGAGGGACATTTAATTGCTGTTGATATTATAACCAATCGATATTTCATATGGCCTTTTAGTTATTGGATCTGTGACCAACATCGCACATCTGTTTAAAGTTCAGTGCTGTGACGAGATTATAACATGTTTCAGTGTTACTGCAAGTACATAAATGTACTTTTTTATGTTTTACTTCCATCAATTTGTATTTGAGTTTGAGTTTTTTAAGCCACTAAGTTTTCTTAGTGTAGTAACTTAATACACATACAGTCGTTTTAAATAATTTGGCTCTTGTTGGACTTTGATAAACACGAAGGAAAGGGCTCTGTTGAATCCAGGTTTCTAAAGACTTGGTGTCAGGTGTGTGTAGCAAACAGTAAAAGGAAACAATGTCAACAAACTCACAACATATATTATAAGTGGATCATCAGAGGCAGAACATACTTTTTTTTTTCTGTCATTCAAAACAATAACAAAGACAGAATTTGGTTGCGTGGGATCACGGGAGTTTGTCGTTGCTCTCAGCTCCTCCCTGTTAGGATTTCTTTATTTTTCATTCTTCAGGAGGGTTTTACAGAGAACCAAAGTATCCCTATATGTCTCCTCGTCTCCAAAATAAATGAACATGGTTCTTGAAACTGTTAAAAACAATTACTTAAACAGTTTCATGTGCAAACGTCTGATAAAGTTTATGGAGAGAAAGACTGCAGGCAACCAACGTTTGCTCAGCTTATTTCTCTGATAATATATATACTCTAAAACAGTGGTCACCAACCTTTTTAAGCCCAAGATCACCGACCTCGGCCTAGGTGAAAGGCGAGATCTACCTATTGCGGAATTGAGTGAAAAAGACGGCCCAGACAGTGCTTCCAATTTGAGGCCTTTTATATAGGCTAATTGCATCTGAATTACTGTTACAATGAAGGCTCCATAATCAGCTCACGGCATATAGGCAGGGGTAAAGTGCTTTTTTTACGAGTGGGGGGCGGACCTCACCTCCTCTAGGGGGGGTCCTCACCTCCTCTAGGGGGGTCCGGGGGGATGCTCCCCCGGGAAGATTTGTTTTTAAATATTGAAGTTAAAAGCATCAATCTGGTGCACTTTGAGAGCAACATGAAGAGATCTATGGATACATCTCTCAACATCCATATAAAACAGAACTGTAAACAGATTTTCTTTTTCTTTATGGATATTTTACAAATCACTCCCCTTTTAAACTGTAGGCCTATTCTTGTTTTACTGCCATATAGTATTTCATAACTGTTTTTCATTTATTCTCTTATTGTTTGTATAACTATAATGATCATATGCAGGTGTGCCGCGGAAATAATCTTTTGAATAATTTGTGACAAATCCGTTCTAAACACTCAGAGAGTCCTTTAGCTCACCTGAGCCCCTCAGTCTGACAGGGGAGGACTCTCCTCCAGCTTGTTGTGGAAACAGCTCCTTATGTCCGTTAGTGCAGCTAGCTAACCAGATGCTAACATCACGGTCCCCGCTAGCACCGGTCCCCGCTAGCACCGGTCCCTCTCTCTCCCTCTCTCCCTCTCTCCCTCTCCCACTAAATGCGCTGTTGCCACACACACACACACACACACACACACACACACACACACACACACACACACACACACACACACACACACACACACACACACACACACACACACACACACAGAGCCGAGCTTGAATGACACAAGCACACGTGTATTTCCATGCAACTCTCTGATTGGTCTGGTGACTTGCCTCTGTTGCATTCACTGAACACGGGAAATTGCAGTCCTGCCGTCCTCTCGTGTCATAATGAGTTTCACGTAAAGCACGGTTAATGTATTATATTATTGAGGTGTCTCAAATATACATTAATCAAGTGGCACCTGCTAACGGGGCGGTGGATGATAGGTTTACATCTAAAAACGTATTTTTCAAACATTATTATTTTTATTTTATTTTTCTTTCTTTCGTTACTTTTTTTTTTAACGGTCGGCGATCTACCCGCACCACACTCGCGATCGACCGGTCGATAGCGATCGACCGGTTGGCGACCACTGCTCTAAAACAACCAGTGTGTTGTGTATATTGCAGTATTTTAAAATTATTATATTTTAATGATGTAAAACTGACATTGGTCTAGTTTTTTTTGTATTGGGTACAAGTTACTTATTTTGCCTTTTTAAACAAGCAAATTACAATTGTCAATCAGGAAAAGGTTGTTTGAGTTTCTCTTTAGCGTTTCAGTCTAACCCTGTCCAAAAATAACTTCTCTCCAAAAAGACATCTTAGTAAAGTGCTGTTAAAGAAAAATCCATGTTACGTGAAACAAAATCTGATGATTTTTCCTGAGATAAGAGACGACCACTAGAAACATTTGAATGTAAGTTTTGCAGACTGTGGAAGGTCAGTGTCCTTGTCTGTTAATTCCTTGTTCACATTTTACATGAGAGAAGGGGGTCTCTGATTCACTTCTCTCTCTCCAGACTCCACATACTGTCTGATGTCTCCTGCTCCACAGGGGGCCTCATGGCTCAGATCACATGGTGCTCCTCTGGACTCACTTATTATAGGCTGCAGCTCAAAGACACTCAGAGCCTCCCATCTCTCCTATGAGTTGTCCACATCACTCTCTATTCATGCTGACAGAGGGGAGCCACCAGCCATAAATGAGTCAATAAATAAACAACACATTTATTTTTTTATTTGTATGGTTTTTTTGTATTCAGTTTCAGTCCCAATCAATAATTTTTGGGGGGATTTTCTAGTAAAAGCCAACAATGTATCTGGGAGAGATGTTAGTTGGTGGCTACTTTGAGTCACTTGGTAAAACAGTTGACTTTTACCAAACTGGCTGTCATTGGACTTTATTTAATGAACACGATGATGAGTCATGCTATACACAATCAGGCTGATGGCTCTTGCTATTTCATTATTCACAACACAAACTATTATTTTATGTGTGAACGTGATAACAATAACAATATTTAATTCTTGAAATATCACGGTTATCCTCCATAACAGTACATTGCAACATCACTAGATGTAGTTAAAAGTAGCCCTGGAGATTCTTTACTTTTCAGATGAAATATGTTTTAGTGAAGCATGTCACGATCCCACCACGCCTGGCTCTGACTCACACACCTCGGTACAGGAGTAACAGCCGCTGCTTCACAAAAAGCAGAAATTAAAAACAATAAATCTAAGATCTAGCACTGAGGCTTGCAGTGTGAATGTAATTTGTTCTGGAGTGAACCCTGAGTGGCACAGCTCTTACACCGTACATACTCTTAGCATAATTTAACATATTTTTAAAATTCTTTCATATTACAGTCTCCTCACATCGTCCGTGTACCCTACAGGAAATATAATGTCATTTCATCAGGAGTTGGTAACTCTTCTGCAGTCATCTCCCAGATTATGAGTCATCCACCCATCCATACAGTGTGTGTGTGTGTGTGTGTGTGTGTGTGTGTGTGTGTGTGTGTGTGTGTGTGTGTGTGTGTGTGTGTGTGTGTGTGTGTGTGTGTGTGTGTGTGTGTGTGTGTGTGTGTGTGTGTGTGTGTGTGTGTGTGTGTGTGTGTGTGTGTGTGTGTGTGTGTGTGTGTGTGTGTGTGTGTGTGTGTGTGTGTGTGTGTGTGTGTGCAATCCACAGATTTACTTGCAGTAATGCACATCCTGGATATATATAATTGCATCCCTGTGATCAAGTGGTCCTCAAACACATATGACGAGATATTAGACTGGAAGAAGCGGGATTGTGTCCCTGCCATTGATGATTCAGTGTCCCTGTAACTACAACATAAATTCCCCTCACAGCCAGTGATTAGTTGGGGAACAGTTGGTGAGCCGTGCTGCATATGGCTGTGCACAGTAGTTTTAAGTAGAGAAATTCTGACATGAGAAGGGATCAAACGGCGCATAAAATCTACATCAATAGAACAGGGACACAAAAAGAGAAAAAAGAGCAGCCTCCTCTGCTGTAAATTCACAGCATGCACCAGTCTTTGTGCCGGCACAGGTTAATGTGCGGGCAAACGAATCCTATTGATGTGTGATTTGATGCGCTACTCAGAGGTGAGATGGAGAGATTGATCTGAGAGTGAAAGACAGCATGAGGGGAAGTGGGTAAACACTCAGGTTTGGACAGAAAAATAATACTCCTCTCTGTTAACCAGCCCCTCTGAGGGTGACATTACTGTTCCTATGGCAACGCAGCTGATTGCAGGAAAAATTGCTGTGGTTGTGGGTGCCATGGCAACACATTACATTAGACCCTCCTTGCATGTGTCCCTATGTTGCCGTTTTGCGTAATGCTTACACATGTCAACTCTGTCCCGATGACACACACACACACACACACACACACACACACACACTCACACACACACACACACACACACACACACACACACACACACACACACACACACACACACACACACACACACACACACACACACGAAGTAGAGGCCGCTACTGGTCACAGAAGTCTCCATGGCGACAACAAGTTGGACCTCCTGAGCCCACACACACACACACACACACACACACACACACACACACACACACACACACACACACACACACACACACACACACACACACACACACACACACACACACACACACACACACACACACACACACACACACACACACACACACACACACACACACACACACACACACACACACACACACACACCTCCTTGATCTGTTCGGTTTCCTATTCACACCGAGATTATGTTTGGGAGGCTAATCCCATGTTACACACACATTATAGCACTTACAGTGTGCTAGCCAGTGTGCAGCAATAGGCATTTCATGGAAGCTTGAGGCACATTATTGACTTTCTCAAAGCGTGTGTGAAGCGAGATATAAATATAGTCAAAGACACTCCAGATAGAGTTACTGAATGTCCTAGTAAGAGGTACTTGTGATAAAATCTTGGGTACGTTTCAGGTCGGCTGCTCATCTGAATAGTTTAATTGTCTTTTTTTCACACTGTTGACTTGGCTGGAGATGATGGTGGGTACATTTGACACACTCACATACGCAGCCCCTCACTCCTGAAATCAGAGAAGATATTTATTTCTCCGGTGGATTGTTTCAGAGGCAGAGCATCTCCATGGTGATTGCAGCCCACAGATCAGGACGGGGAAGAGTGCGGGAAGGAGGCGGCAGCGAGAAAGCGAGATGATTTAAGCTTATCTGCCACTGCTTGTACACTTGTTGACACACATATATGATTGTGTATTCATACAGACGGGTAATACTCTCTCCTACACCTCTCACTGCTGTCTCTCTCTCTCTCTCTCTCTCTCTCTCTCTCTCTCTCTCTCTCTCTCTCTCTCTCTCTCTCTCTCTCTCTCTCTCTCTCTCTCTCTCTCTCTCTCTCTCTCTCTCTCTCTCTCTCTCTCTCTGACTGACACAGCTCCCTCTGCTCCTTCATTATGTTTATGAGGCTATCAGGTACAATTTTTTTTGCCACCTATCAAAGATGACCAAGCATCTGTGCCGTACTAGAGGCTAACTAAGCAACTTTAACCTTTACGACGTTGGAGTTGATCAATGCGGAGAACACCAACATCCAAAGCAGTGTCCTGCTACTTATATTAGTATTAAAGAGGCCCTAGTATTCTCATTTTCAGGTTCATATTTGTATGAAATTCAGTTTACATGCTTTAATGTTAAAAAAAGGTATTTATTTCTCTCATACTGCCTGTGCTGCAGCTCCTCTTTTCACCCTCTGTCTGAAACCAGAGCCCAGTCTGCTCTGATGGTTAGCTGGTTGGGCTCTGTTGTGATTGGTCAACTGCTTAGAACCCTTAGCCTTAGGGGGGGGGGGAGAGACACTCCCTATGGAAGGAACTCAGGGTTCAGCCTTTGCAGACCATTTGCATTCACACAAAACTACAGGAAAGGGAAAACCCAAAAAGCAAAATAGGGCATTTTAAAAGTAGTATAATAGTAGGAGTAGTACATCATTTTTAACATGTAAACTAATAAAATACAACAGCTTTCCACTCTATTGATCCACATACAGATCTCGTATTGTGTCTCAAAATACATCACAAAACAAAGACAAATAATAAAACAATGAAAAACATATATAAAAATCAAGGAAACTGAAAAGTGTTGTGAAGAACAAAAGTAAATGTAAATGTTCTAATAAAGTACCAAGATTTATATTTCCACACAAAGATACATAAAAAAACACTCAAAAATAAAATACATATAAATATATGAAATGTAAAGAGATAATATTATTTTCTGAACCACATTTGATAAAAGAACATTCCTTTTTTTCACAACTGAATATTTGACCTGGCATATGAGTCATTGAAAAGACCAGCTGTGAATGGTGTTTTTGAATGTATAAGATAGGGTCCCTGATTTTATGTGTCCGTTTCTTCTTCTCTTCAGTGGGAGGGACTGTTTTAACCGTGAGCTTGTTAGTCTCATGTCTTAGAAAATAATCATAATCAGAAATCCTTTATTTGTAAAAAAAAAACTGAGAGGAAAAAAGAATATGTATAAAAATAATGGTGAAATTGCAGTTGGTTATATTGCACAAAGTTGTATACTTACAGACAGTGTTATTGCACAACAGGGGTTTTCCAGTCCTGTCTATGTCGTAACAATTTCACCAGGAGACTATGCTCCAATTCAAACACTGAGTAAGTGCATTGAACAAATCAATGACTGGATGTGTCAGAACTTTCTCCAATTAAACAAAGATAAAACTGAGGTAATGGTTTTTGGAGCCAAGGCAGAACGTATAAAAGTTAGCGCTGAGCTTCAGTGTGCAATGTTCAAACCAACAGATAAAGCCAGAAATCTAGGTGTAGTCATGGACTCTGACCTGAGTTTCAACAGTCACATTAAAACAGTTACTAAATCAGCCTACTATCACCTAAAGAATATATCTAGGATTAAAAGACTAATGTCACAGCAGGATTTGGAAAAACGTGTCCATGCTTTTATCTTCAGTAGACTCGACTACTGCAATGGTGTCTTCACAGGTCTCACTAAAAAATCTATTAGAAAGCTGCAGCTGATTCAGAACGCCGCTGCTCGAGTCCTCACTAACACTAAGAAAGTGGATCACATCACTCCTGTTCTGAAGTCTTTACACTGGCTTCCTGTGTGTCAAAGAATAGATTTCAAAATACTGCTGCTGGTTTATAAAGCACTGAATGGTTTAGGCCCAAAATACATTGCTGACCTCCTGCTAAATTAGGAACCATCCAGATCTCTCAGGTCTTCAGGGACTGGTCAGCTTTCTGTCCCCAGAGTCAGAACTAAACATGGAGAAGCAGCGTTCAGTTATTATGCTCCAAATATCTGGAACAAACTCCCAGAAACCTGCAGGTCCGCTGCAACTCTGACTACTTTTAAATCCAGGCTGAAGACTTTTCTTTTTGTCGCTGCTTTTAATTGAACTATTCATATCTTAAACTGCACTGTAACCTTGCCTATGTGTGTGGGGGTCTACTAGGGGCCGTGGTGGTGGTGCAGTCTGACCGCTGCAGCAAGGAAGGACCTGCGTTATCTCTCTGCGAGACACAGCGGGTGAAGCAGCCTGTCGCTGAAGGAGCTGCATCTTATCCTGTGATCACAGATGTGTTTGGTCTAGCGTTGAAGCGCTCTTTAACCCTGTTCTCAGCAGCCAGTCTGGTCGGCTGAAAATTAAGTTCCCATAAACTAAACTTCAATTTAATTTTGAAACGTTTCCAGGTGGCTGGTTTATTTTCGGTGTGAAAGCAATAGTCAATGTTGACCTATTGTGGATTACGTCTGTAACTTTAATAATGTTTAAATTGAATCATAATGGTTATAATTGTAGTTGTTTGGGAACATCATTTTATGGAACAGGTTTCCATGCAGGAGTAGCAGCAGAACAACTCTAAAAACAAAAGCACAAACTTTACCTGCTCAGCACCAAACAGCAAACACAGTTAGAAACTAGCTGGTGAACATTGGCTAGTGGCACATTTAGCAGTTATATTATTATAAATAGTCAAACGTTTCAGTCAACAGAACAAATCGGAGCTAACAAAGTCATAATTTGACTTTTAAACAGTAGTATGAATGGGAGTGTTTCTGCTGGGTGTGTAAATAAGCAGCTGTTTGTTAACAAAAAATACGTTAGTGATAGTATGTCAATAATATGTTGTCTACAGATTGTTGCCTTGCTGTTGGGAACATTTATATATTTCACCACAATTTTGAGTATTTGTGGGAAATTTCAATGATGTTTCTTATCCATTATTTATTTGTAATGTTGTGGGTAAGAAATAATGTTAAGAGGCTCAACCCGCTTGACAGATCATCTTCCATCATATTTCTGACTTGTATATTCTAATGTTATATTTATATTTTCCAATTGTCGTTCTCAGGTACCTCATGAATGTGACATTTGAAGGCAGAAACCTGTCATTTAGCGAAAAGGGTCACCAGATGTTTCCCAAACTGGTCATCATTCTTCTCGACAAGGACAGACAATGGGACAGGGTGAGTAACTCTTTTCCTGACCACCTTCTTCTTCTTCTTCTTCTTCTTCTTCTTCTTCTTCTTCTTCTTCTTCTTCTTCTTCTTCTTCTTCTTCTTCTTCTTCTTCTTCTTCTTCTTCTTCTTCTTCTTCTTCTTCTTCTTCTATTTTGCCCCTCTGCCACTTGAAGTCCCTGTTACAGTAGCCCGTAATCAATCACAGTGTCTCCCTCCCACTCTCACATGCAGGTTGGCAAGTGGGAGAGAGGCTCCCTGACGATGAGGTACCATGTGTGGCCTCGCTTTGAGGAGGAGCGGGAGGACCACCTGTCCATCGTGACTCTGGAGGAGGCGCCGTTTGTGATTGTAGAGGACGTGGACCCGCTCAGTGGGACCTGCATGAGGAACACTGTGCCGTGCCGAAAACAGCTAAAACTAACGTGAGAATTAAGACATGATAAACAAAAGTGTGTTCGTTTTTTTCCCCCTTTTCTTCCTAAAGACATACAGTTTGTGTGTCTGGATTTGTTTTACTATGTGAATGCATTATGCATATTTTTAAGTCAAGTGCTAATAATTGAACACTTTTTCTTTATGAAACTAAGAGTGTTAAACATATACAGTACATTATAATCAAAATGGCTGCAATATGAATTTCTGGTATACCCGGTTTTATTTTCAACTAGTATAAAAAACACAAAAGCTGCTTAAGTACTCTAACATAATAATTATGTAAACTGTTAATATAACCAAAGGATAATACAAAAATAAAACAATGTTATAATAAAACTTGCCTGTAAAGATGGAGGTGAATGCTCACATCCATGATTTATTTGACATTTTTCTTGAATGTTGCCTTTTTTTGTGCGTCTTATGTTTATTTGCTTATTATTTTCTGTCACTGCTGAATGCTGTAGAGATTTTCCTTTATTTTCTTTCCTTGATTTAGAACAATTGAAGCATTTTCCTCGTCACACAATCTCCCGGTGTCCTTTGATTACCTCTACCTGCTTCAGTTCTGCTAATTAGATCATTGTCTTTGTCTCTGTCGGTGATGTCCTCCCTCCCTGCCTCTTCACCATCTTGCTATCCACTTCTCCTTGGTGTGCAATAACGGATTGTTTTTCAATGGCCTCCTTTCCCATCACTGGCCTACCTGAAACCTCATGAGGTTGTCCTACATTTCTGGCTCAGTGCTTTTCTTATTGACTGATCTTCCACCCCGTTCTTTCTCCTATTGCCCCTTTCGCCTTCTCTCAATCCGTCCGTCTCTTCCATCAGACATTTCATGACATACAGTATTTCAGGAAAAGGCAGCAATATGCCACAGTCAATATGTAGGATTTCTCTCAATGAAAAATACTCCATGAGCCAGATGTACAGGGTTTTGCAGATTTTTATTTAAAAGACCAAGCTTTATCATTTGATCTAAAACAAGATTTCTCAATGCATTGAAAAATGTATGAAAACAGGATGAAACCAAATCCCAAAGATCTTCCCAATGTATCCTCAAATATGACAAAGAGAAGCAGCATATACTCACATTTGAGAAGCTGCAACCAGTAAATGTTTGGCCTGGTGGCAAAAAACTACGAACAGTATCCAATAAATGTTTTGAACATTTATGTTTTCATTGAGCAGTACCTGGTGTTTTTATTGTATGCCTTAACATAGACCCCATGTTCTCGGGTTACTTTTAGTCCATATTTTTTTCTTGAATGAAATATCTCAAAAACATTTAAGGGAATTTATTAAATTTGGAACAAATGTCAACTTGCACTCTAGGCTGAACTGATTAGATTGTGTTGGTCAAAGGTCATTGTGAACTCACACGGCACAATTTGGGCCTCAAGAATTCATATGCTTATAAACGGGATTCACAAAATGTGTACAAGGGATGAGATTTTGGACAGACATGGATAGGGAATAGTTAGTGGAGGAATACAATCATGGGCGGTATTAATAAGAAACTGAGGGGAGTTTGTGGGAGGGAAAACCTGCACAATCCAGACACATGTCAGCTTGTTTTATTTCACTTTTATTTAATCTCATCCCTGCTTATTTCCTCTCTCTTTTACATCTGCTAGTTTGATTAACTTGAACCCAAATAAACTGTACTTCCTCTTCCTCTACCTTTACTCCCTCCCTTCCTCTTCCTCCAGCAATCAGACGGGGGATTCGGGGATTTACATCAAGCGCTGCTGCAAAGGTTTCTGTATCGACATCCTGAAGAAGATCGCCAAGGCGGTCAAGTTCACCTACGACCTCTACCTGGTCACCAACGGCAAACATGGCAAGAAGGTTAATGGGACATGGAATGGCATGGTTGGGGAGGTAAGGCCTTTATTTTACTCACAATCATACACATGTTATGCATGAATTGAATCGCAAGAGGACTTTACCTAAACTGTAATTATATTAAATTATTTTTAACTGACTTCCATCGTAAGTAGCATAGTATTTTTGTAAATTTGCCTTGACTGCAGGTCTTTTTCAGCATTGGCAAACATTGAACTCACCATCGTGGGTGGTTTAAGTATTCCTACCACCATTTACTGTATGTACATGTTTTATTGAAGCTTAGTGCATTCAGTATGCCTCCCTGAGGACATGCAACAGTATTTATAATAACACAGTGAAACAAGTAATTATAAAACTTAGTCCGCTTCGGATGGCAGGGGTCAAATTTAACATCTGCTATTTTTTTGTGTAAGAAACCGTTGTGATTTCAGAGTATAGCTGAGAATTTGGTTACCGAGCTTTGCTTTGTCTTAGCATGTGTTAATATTCCCTGATGGAGGTCCTTTTGAAAATTGTAACTCTGAAATGTAAAATGAATAACTCAATTTGGACCACTCGAATACCGGCTTCACAAATATGAACCAAAACAAAATGTGGCCATTGAAACTAAAATGCAGTGTTACCTTTCTGTTCATAAACCCATCATAACACACCAACACTGAATCTAATGCTGGATGAAAAATGCAGCAGTTATAGATGAATCATTCTTAAATCATTACATTTTTTACATGTGTTCATTCAACTTTATGTTTACTTATTTAATGTTTGTAGTATGTTTGATGTTTTTTCCGTCTCCTTGCCTTACCGCTTAACATCGCTGCTCTTATAGCAGTTTGTGATTCACTATTATTTTTATAATGTGGAAATCAATGCACACATTACCAATTTATTTTTAAAATAAAAAAGCAAGTAACTATGTCATTTAATAATAATGCTAACACTACTGCAACTGGGTTTTGGAGCCCTGAGGAATTTATTTTGATGATAGGTCTAATTATATACTGTCTGAATGTCTCTGTCCGCCATCAGGCTGCACTTGTTCCCCATATGTTGGACTGAGGTGGGGTGGGGTGGGGCTGTGATCAGCTCTGCAAATCCTGAGGAGGAGAGCAATGAGGCTCCTAATCAGAGATGGAGAAAGAAAGAAAGAGACGTTGAGAAAGAGATTGGAAGAGAGAAGGAGAGAGAGGAAACAGCCTCAGGGAAAAACCCTGCTCTCCTGAGCACATCAGCACAATGCAGTCTTCACAAATCAATGTGATGTCCATTTGAATTGATAATGGCATAAAACAAGCAACTTTCCTATTATCATCTTAGGAACGTAATCAAGTTAATATGTGCAGGGCAATATAATAACTTTACAAACTGCATATATATATATGTTTGTTTTGATAGCAAATGTGCAGTGCCTGCATGCATTGGTGCATTAGTCCATGTCCTGAAATGCCTAAGCAAGCAGCTAACTATTTTGTTTGGGGGGGGGAAACGAGAACATAAATAAGGCCTTCATGAAGAAGTGTGACAAACATAGAAAGAAAAAACTGAGCGTAGAATGTCTGCTCACTCTGGCATACATACTGAATATATCCCTTATTAACTCAGTCTTTTGTGCTCCCTGTAATAAATGGCTCGAGGCTCCAGCTACTTATGGCTAAATATACCTTAAACACACTCAGATGGAAGCTGGGGTTGGTTGGGAGTCAAAGACTGACCTAGTGTAGTAATGATTCCCTTCTCCTGCTGCTCCCATTATACCAAAATAGCGTATTAAATACGTGGCAAAGTCGGTGGCTTTTACCACAGCCTATTAGGGTCGTTGTGGGTGAACATAAATGAAAAGGAGATGAGGTAATGGGGAGCATTCAGAGAAAAAATTACAACTGTGATATTTGATCATTTAAAGTGGTATATTCAGGGGAAGAATACTTACATCTTCACAAGTTTAAAACCTTCCCGAGATTATAAAGTCATACATTTGCGTAAAAGATAATCAGAACTGTGGCATAAAGGCACAAATCTGTGTGTTTTATGCGTGGATGATAAAATGATACTTTGCAATTATATATAGCAATGAGGAAATTATTGTTATTTCAGCCCAGAATCAACACATCTTGAGACATTGTCGTGATTTGAGCCTATCCAGAAGACAATAATGTACTGGTCTGGAAAGTTGATTAACGCCATGTTTCATACTGTTGCACTGTTTCGCTACGATTTGTGACTTTAAACTAAGAAATGTGGTTTTTATCCTCTAAATAGAACCCCCTTCCCCCTGGCCCCTCTACTATTATGTATGACTGCTATATGGATTGTTTATGGACTGCAGCACTGAATGACTTTCACATCTCCCTCTGTTTTAACCGCGATCCTAGGGAAATTGAGCACTGACCTTCTACGTTTCCCCCCCCCCCGTCTGTCTCTGTGTGTCTGTGGCTGACCTTCAGGTGGTGTTGAAGAATGCTCACATGGCAGTGGGTTCGCTCACTATTAACGAGGAGAGGTCACAGGTCATCGACTTCTCTGTGCCTTTCATTGAGACGGGCATCAGTGTCATGGTCTCCCGTAGCAACGGCACTGTGTCCCCCTCCGCCTTTCTCGGTGAGGAAAAAAAACACACCTGGTACTTTTGGCAGATGAACCACACAATTGAGAGAACAATTACACACACACACTCATATTGAATAATAAATGCTTATCACAGACCGATAACAAGCAGGTTGTTCACAAATAAGGACACTGTTTCATTGTGTTTTTCAGCAGCACAAAACAACAAGTTTGGTCATGTGGTGATATAATATGCGGTTGAAAAGTTTATATTTTTCTGTGAATATCACCAAAAACATGATCTGTACAAACTGTGTGTCAACATTATGTTGTGAAAGTGCTGTGGCTGAGATTTAAATGTCATTCTTAATCTTTATAAAGTGTAGTTCATTAATGAATCCCGCCCCAGGGTCCATTTAGTGGTTATTATGGAACATCCAAACTGAAAACAGTACAGTATAGAGAGAGGTAATTGTTAATAAAGTAAAAGAGAACATTGTTGTTAGCTATTTTTTAAGACTTGTTTAAAAAAAATTCTCTTCTGTGTTAAATTAATTCAGAGAATGTAATGTAACCTCAATGTCATGTTTCTCTTTTGGCTAGAAATCAGCACTAATCTGCTGCTTTTAGTCCTATAGATCAGTGGTTCTCAAACTTTTTTGAACAATGTACCCCCTTTGAAAAAAGAATGCAGCCACGTACCCCCTGATCAGGAAAAAAAGCCTATATAAAGAGGTACAGTACGGCTCTGCACCATCAGTGTCTGATTTATTAAAACAACAACCTTGTAACTGAGAAACACTTAAATGCTACATTTCAAATGTTTACAATCCATCACTAAATTCATGGCAAACCAATTGTAACATCATGCAATAACACTAAGACGACATTAGTTGCATTGAACTAATCTTTTTAATAAATTGTACTTACAATTTAGTGAGAATCATGGGCTTGTGCTTCACTGAAGATCTTTGTCATTCTGACAGGGAGGCAAACTGCAGTTATTACACTTCGCGTCTTCAAATATGTGTAACTCTGTTCATATAAAACCCACACTGCTCAAACTTTGTTACTTTTCCTAAAATTGATATATTTATTTATTTATTTATTTTGGGGCGTGGGGAATGAAAATTAAATTATTTTTTAAGATTGACAAACATCATATGTGTAATTTCACACAAACAAATGTGTTACTTCACAGTTTTACGACACTTTTTTTTTTTTACTTGCAAAATTATCTTTTAAATTGACAAACATCATATGTGTAATTCGTGGCACAATTCAAACGGGATCGAAAGATAATCTTTCTCTCTCCATTGACTTCAATACATAATTTTTTCGAAATAAGGTCCCATGGAGGTCCACCGGAAGGGGAGGGACTTCGCCAGGCCTCTAGTGGGCTGAAATGGGTGTTACAACAACAGAAATGTTTCCTACAAATAACCTTACAACACATTTTGTAAAACAGAGAAACTTATTTTTCACATGTTTTAAAAGACATACAGACAGAAGAGAAAACAATATTGATCCAATTTGGAAATGTTTTTTAAAATTGCGTCTCAGGGCTTCCGTAATAAATAGTAGGAAAAGTGGGCTTTGATACAATGAACTTTAATTGTCGATAAACACTGCTGATGAAGATGATGCAGTAGAAAGCTCCAGAGCAGCCACTAAATGGAGCTTGTAATGAGATGTTTTGCTAACGAGACTGCTATGTTATTTGTCCAAGACTGCCATGTTTGTGAACATTGCAAAGCAGAGTGCAAGTGGTGGAAAATGTGCCCATTTCAATGAGTACATGTGTCCATTCGGTCCATTCACACCAATCCTCTCAGTTGCTCTGTTGATAAGTGCTTCACACAAACGCAGACAAAATCCATCAATCTGCAACAATGCATATACACGGTACATATCGTCTGACTACAAATAATCATGTTGACACCAGGGGGGGATTTTGTAATATTCTTTAATTTGGTTTAATGAACTTCCTCTCTCTGTCTTCCCACAACCCTCCCCACCTCCCCTTTTCTACTTCCTCTGCACCCTGTCCTCCCCCCTCCCTCTCTGTGTTCCAGAGCCCTTCAGTGCTGATGTCTGGGTGATGATGTTTGTGATGTTGCTGTTGGTGTCGGCCGTGGCTGTGTTTGTGTTTGAATATTTCAGCCCAGTGGGTTACAATCGCTGCCTGGCAGATGGGCGAGGTGAGAGGATTGCACACACACACACACACACACACACACACACACACACACACACACACACACACACACACACACACACACACACACACACACACACACACACACACACACACACACACACACACACACACACACACACACACACACACACACACACACACACACACACACACACACACACACACACACACACACACACACACACACACACACACACACACACACACACACACACACACACACACACACACACACACACACACACACACACACACACACACACACACACACACACACACACACACACACACACACACACACACAGTCAATGGATGCTCCAAAAAGATGACATTTTTGAAGTACAGTTACCGGCAATCTCTTCATCCACAAGGTTACAATCTGCATTCAATCTGCTAACAAATGACTCTGCCACAGTCACAGGTATTTATCTGAATGACACATGGGTCATCAAGGTCATTTTCACACCTTTTCCTGAACAATGCTATGTGACGCATGTTGACGTGAATATAGAATAAATGCAAATCGTTTGGGCATTTATTATAATTAAAGCATATCATTTATATTCCCTTTCCGTAGCCACAAGACTACAGTCACACTGTTATGGTAATAGATGATAGTAATATTATTCGCAGATGAACACACTTCATTTAAACTCAACAGAAACCATTTGAAAACGTATCAACCTGACTTGGTTCGTCTTCCAATGCTTCATCCATAACTAACTCTGTCTCAGAGTTTGACAGAGGGACTGAATAGGTAACAGATAAGAAACAGAAGTAACCAATCACCATATAGGCGGCTGTGGCTCAGTGGATAGAGTGCTGGACTTTGAATCAGGGGATAGCAAGTTCGAGTCCCACTGCAGTCAGCATGTCGTTGTGTCCCTGGGAAAGACACTTCACCCCAAATTGCTCCTGTGGGGATTGTCCACAGTACTGAATGTATGTAAGTCGCTTTGGATAAAAGCATCTAACAAATGACATGTAATAATAATATCTGCTTTCCATTGTATACCAATCGTCCCTTCAGTGCATGCTTGATGCCCAACATGACACACTGGAAAAAGACAAAAACATGTTCTTCTCCTGGCAATGGGTCTATAACCTTTTCAAACTGAGCTAAATATGGTGGAAAAGATATAAGGTATAACTCTGTTTAGTTACCTTGAAAGCACCTTTTTGTGCAAAATGACTCTGAAAATCCCTTCTGAATGAGTGTAGCTGGGTCTGGGAGTACTTATCTCCATCTACAGTCACTTAAGCCCTTTCACTAATGAAAAGGCTCATTGACAAGAGCCAGTAGATGGATGATCTTAAGTGTTCTTACCCTCACCGTGAGAACAAAGACTGCTCTGTTCCAACCTCTTTTTTTCCAGTACCATTCAAAAATACTACACAACGTCGTTAGACCACCACACTCAGGGTTGTTAAACCGATGAGTACACTTAAGTAGATCTATTACCATACATTGAAACATTTGTGTCAGGTTCAATGGTGTCTGACAGTATGGAGCGACGCTACCCTGTTGAATTCAGCTCCAGCAAGACGTTCAAATCAATTTACCCATCAAAATGGTTCAGATTCAATCTATTTTGTATATACCTAGCTCTGTTTGACTCAGGATTGCATTATCCTGAAACAGCCGCTCAGGATAAAACCAGAGATGTGTTATATCTGCTGCTCCCAGTCTTTTTATCAAGCAGCAGAGAGGGGGAGAGTAATGGTGTTTTGTTGGGAGTTATGTTAGTGTTTTCTGAATGACAGTGTATGCTGTGTGTGGTTTAATCGCTGGGTTATGTAAAGCCTGCTCCAGCTGTAGCATAATTGCAGTTTGCAGTTTGCTGTTTGCTCATCATCGACGCCCCCCCCCCCCCCCCCCCCCTTCTCTCTTCCTCCCTGTGTCCGCCGCCTCAGAGCTACAGTAGGTAGTGTGTCCTGTCATGCCGCCGCAGAGGTAGGTGGAACAGAGGTAGTATGTAACAGTGGGTTGTCACAGCAGCGTCTGGAGGAGCGGGCGTGGACCGTACAGCACATCCTGCGATCGCTGACAAGACTAAAGGATGGGAAGAAATCATGTCTTTGTCGGCGCCATCCATCAAGTGCCTCCCACCACGGCGCTCATGAGTAAATGCAGATAAAGTGAAGCAGCACCTGGGACTGATTTCTTTCACTCTCTTCCCTCTGTCATCTTTCTTTGCACCGCTCCTCTTTTATTTCTGTCCCAGAGCCCGGCGGTCCCTCCTTCACCATCGGAAAGGCCATCTGGTTGCTATGGGGTCTGGTTTTCAACAACTCTGTCCCTGTGCAGAACCCCAAAGGTACCACCAGTAAGATCATGGTGTCAGTGTGGGCCTTCTTCGCTGTCATCTTCCTGGCCTCCTACACTGCCAACCTGGCCGCCTTCATGATCCAAGAGGAGTATGTGGACCAGGTGTCGGGCCTGTCAGATAAAAAGGTGTGAATTGAAGGAATGTGTGGGGCTGAGGGGCGGAGGAGCAGATGTGTGAAGTGTGTAATGTGGGGTGATGTGAGCGTGGATGGCTTTTAGTTTTCTAAAGCATTCTAAGTAAGAAAATATATAATTGGGTTTACAATTCAGGGCTGCCATAGAGATGATTTCTCCTTTTTCTATTATGTATTTCAGTTAACCTTCATTTAAACAGAGTGTGAGTCATCATTTTATTGAAAAAACAAAAAGTATTTATATAAATTGAGATGAATCGTCTCGTTCAGGGGTTCCCCATTATTATATGAGCGTCCTATAAGTAACACCACCCATAAAGTTTCAAATGTGATCATTTAAAATGTATCTAAAGCAAATCTAACACTCTTAGTAAAATATAAAAGTTATAACAATTTACAATTCTTTTAATTATTGATTAATCCGCGGATGATTGCTTAACTCTTACTACATGAGACACTCATTCTATCATTGAAGCTACCTGTTGCCTCAATATATTCATCAATTTCGATTTATTTTCACGTAGAAATGTCAAAAAGTACTTGCAGCGAGGACCTGCTTCTCTTCTTTTATATCTTACTTTTTTTTGTCTTATATTATGTTAAACTAAATTAGTTTGACACTTTTTCACTTTACAGCCCAAACGATTAGTCGATAAATTCAATGTATCAGTAATGAAGGTAATCATCAGTTGCAGCTCTCAAATAATCTTTTCTCACTTGTATGACCTGAATGGTGGTGATTATTTTTGAACTTGATCTGTTGTACTGTACATGTTTGTCTAAATGTGTCTAGAGTCTCCCAGGTGTGTGGGTCTACTTAGCACTGTGATGCTGCTCAACGGTGCATTAACGGCTGTTTGATGCGGCTCAGCGCCTTTTTCAACGCTAACGAGGTGTCCTCTCTCATTTTCTCTGTGTGGTTTCGTTTCCGGAAAACCCCCTGCCACAGTTCCAGAATCCAAACGAATTCTCACCGCCGTTCCGGTTCGGCACGGTGCCCAACGGGAGCACAGAGCGCAACATCCGCAACAACTACCGGGACATGCACACTTACATGACCAGCTTCCACCAGAAGAACGTAGACGAAGCGCTGTACAGTCTGAAGAGCGGGTGAGGAGGAGAGAGATAGAGGGGGAGGACGGAGAGACAGGTGGGGGTGGGGGGGAGGGAGTTGAAAGGATCTCAGCAGGGAGAAGAGAGACAGTGTGATGGAGCTGTGAGGTCCTGTACTGATGCAACACAGAGGAAAGATGATGAAGGAATAAGAGAGGGAGACAGAGGAAGAGGGAGCATTCAGGGCGATGTGGGTGGGCAGCCAGTAGAGCTGTGCATCAGCACCCAGAATAGCAGCGGAGCTTGTGGTTACTATGAAAGCTAGCTCATATTCTCCCTCTCTGCCGCGGAAACTCAGGCGGGTATCTTACTGTTTCTCTCTCCCTGTCGTTAAATGTTTTTCACAAACCAGCTGCTTAAAGATTAGGAATGCAAAGCAGGGATGCACCTCTGAATGACCACAGAGGCCTTCAGAGCTCAGAGGAACAGTTTCATTGAAGTTTGTCACTAAGCTGCAGACTGTCATATCAATTTACCTTTAAAATCGGAGTTGATCTGAAAAGAAAAGATACGAATTCACTGCTGCAGGAGTGAGACCTTAAATCAAGAAAAGAGATAGCATTTTTGCAACAATTACCTCATCCCTAAGCCACTCAGATTTTAGGAGAGTTTTTTTGTTGAAGCTTGAAAAAGGGTCTGTGGTTAACACAAGCTTAATAATATACACTTTATATATAAACACACAATATAATATTCACCTTTTTGCTTTATGGATTTCTATTTGTCAGTAAATACCCAACTTGTGCATTTTGAATCTTTAACGTGTCCTTAAAAAGGTGGTTGCAAACTGGCAAAGTGGCTTACTGAGCAAATCACTTCTCCGGATTGCATTTATGCTTCAAAAATAAAATTAGTGTTGTGAAAACTTTCTTATTGAATGAAAGATGTAATTATCATAAACATTTGTTTGCAACAGAGCATTTTTTCAGTTTTATTTGAGGGAATACTCCAGGAAACTCAGGAACAGAAGAGAATAGAATAACATGATCAGTCATTGTATCCAGAATCGATTGCACATACTACACTGTAAACATTTCACCTCCCAACAACTTTAGCATGCACACCGCCTCAATGCAATGTTTTGCCTATAACCCTTAATTATTCATGGACTCATACATTTCTTATAATTCCCTTGTAAGTGTCCTTGAAATAACTATGCAATTTGTTATTAATTATTGCTGAAACAGAGAAATTTCAATTGTTATATTTTCAATTAATTAATTCCAATTAACTGCTAAGCCAGCGTTTCCTCGAGTGTTTGACTCGGTGCACAGCAGGTCGTCTGAACATGCAGAAATGTGCACAGGCAAGCATTCAATTCAAATTAATGGAGAGCACTCCAAAAATAATGAATGACGAATTCATTAATTTAATTTCAAGTGATGTAATAACCTTACTTTTTAAGCTCATTGGGTTTAACAGTATGCTATTATCCCTGGTGTTTATTTAATTATGTTCTATTGGCTTTTAGTTTTTAAATATTTTTTAAATGTTATTGTTGTATTTTTGCCATTTAAAGCCATGCAAAATGTTATTTATTCATTTCACTTTTTGTTCCTCTCTGTAAGGCTCTTTGGGTTGCATGTTGGTAGGAAAAGGGCTCTATAAATAAATTATTTGAGTTGAGTTGAATATTTTTGGGGGGTAAACATGGAGAGGATCATGCATGGAAATTAATCCTATAACTCTTATTAAACCAAACAAACTTAGCTGATACAACTGTCTGAATTAGATTCATAATAAGTACCATGAGACTTTCAAGAAAAATCTTCAGAAGTTTCAAAGTAAATAACAAACCAATAGAATGTTGGTGTGAAGAGTTATACATTGTGTTAATAGATGTTTAGTTTAATCAATGCTAATTTAATGTGAATAGTGATGAGGAAGTGAGGGATTTCAGACTCATTCACAAGTCTAAAATGGACACAGACATTAAAAGTGTCTTCTAACAGCTATTCCTTTCAATGGCGCTCTGTAGCAAACTGGATGCCTTCATCTACGACGCTGCGGTGCTGAACTACATGGCGGGCCGAGACGAAGGCTGTAAACTGGTCACCATCGGCAGCGGCAAGGTGTTCGCCTCCACCGGCTACGGCATCGCCATCCAGAAAGACTCCGGCTGGAAACGAGCCGTGGATCTGGCCATCCTCATGCTGTTTGGAGACGGTGAGGAACTTTAACAGCATCTTTTATTTTAAATAAGAGGCCTCATAAAGGTCATAATTTTAAAGCATGAGAATGAGAATGGCTTTTCTCTGTTTCTTTTAATAAAACAGATAATCAGGTTAAGCAGAGGTTATAATGTTTGTTTTTAATTTTAGTGTAGAAGTTGCAAAATTAGTATCATATTCATATGATTTTGTAAATAATGGATTAAATCTCCAATTAAATCCAATACCCTAGATGTTTAGGTCTGGTATCTCATGGGTGTTGTGTCCTTACATTAACACTTGGATTTTGTCCAAAAATGACAACAAAGTTTGTATTTTTTGAATAGTTTTTGTTTTTAAGAAAAATGTCAGTGCCTTCATTGGAGGGACAAAGCTGAAAAAAGGACACAGAGTAAGGAACGTTAATGGTCCCGGGTCCTCCCCAGCAGGGACTGAGCCGCCAGCCCAACAGAGTGATCTATAGGGCAGCCTAGCTGGTATTCTTAATGGTATTTTAGAGTTTACTGGTAAGTTTGCTGTTTGTTGTGGTGAAAACCCAGGAACCACAGGCCTGGGAAGCTGCCGCTGCTGAAGTGAAAGCTGGAATGTGGCAGGTTGTTTATTTGGGAAATCAGGAAGTTCTGGCAGCACACTGCAAAGCCTGTTTCGGCAGGGACGGGAAATGTTGACCTTAAAGGAATGGTCCACTCATTAGATAATTAATCAAAACTTCAGTATTTAGTGAAACGTTATGTTTAAACCATACCCTGAAGAAATCAGCGATATTCCCCGGTAAATAATGATTTTATAGCTCTTTTTTATCAAGACCTGTATATTCCGTCTGGCCGCCGCCATGTTTGCCATTTTCAGTAGTCACGTGATGGTCGTGACGTCATCCATGCGTTCACTTTGTCAACACACGGAGTATTTCAGTTCGAACTCGTCAGCAGAGGAACAAGTTTTGACCAATGTGAAGAGATTGGATGGGGGAATTCAGCCATACATATCAGTATGACAATACGACACCCTCTGTCCTAAGACCCTCACATCGTACAAGGAAACACTTCCGAAGAAAACCCCCAGTTTAAAGGGAACATGGGAGAAACCTCAGGGAGAGCAACAGAGGAGGGATCCCTCTCCCAGGACGGACAGACGTGCAATAGATGCCGTGTGTAAATTGAAAAGATAATACATTTGCAACATAGGTAGTCCAAATGTTTGGAAATGCATGTGTGTATAATGGGAAGATGATATAAGATACTATATGTATGCATGTAGTACCACCCTTGCTAGCGATTCCCTCTCTAGTTTAGCATACTCAGCTTCGTTGTCCCTGGCCATAGAATCACGATTTTATGGAGCCGGAAAAACTGGGGGGAAATACACACTAGCCGGTACTACGCTATATGGAAAGGCCACCAAAAACTGTCCTGGCCTGGACGTTAAAACGGGGCTAGCCGCTGCAATGGAAATGCGCTATAACATACCTTATTCTTACTCCGAGCACTACTTCTGCTCCTCCGTCGCTTCACACTTGCAGAGGGCGATTTCTCTACTGGCCGAACTGGTGTCCTGGTCGGTGATGACACCAGAAAGACCGATGGTACTGCATCTCCATTGAGTAATGGTTGTTCTTTAAATCCCATGTTATGTTTGATCATACTCTCAGAGTAGTCGTCCGGAAATGTGAAATGTTCGCTGCATACATGAGCCTGTAAATCTCTCGGTTCGGGCCGGTGTTGCAGTATAACGTGAGTCATGACAACTGGCGACATTCTATTATTTTCGTCATAGGAATCCGGGGCGTGTACATTGAGGACCCATTGTTGACTTACCATGTCGATCGCCTCGTTTGTCGTTCACGTTCATCTTTTGCTATATCTGCCTTCCTACGATCACTTTGATGCACATTCAGTACTCGTATGTGAGGTTGTGGGTGAGAGGTGGATATCGTGACGCTTACAGGGAGGTATCGAACATTACAAAGTAGGTGACTGTGTGGATGCCTGTTCAAAATATTGCAAACTTGAATAAATCATTGAAATTATATTTGTGTCCGACTTTCATTTGTACATCGTTCTTAATGTGATGTATAGTAGCTCTGATAGCTGTCCATACCTTCAGACAGCCTACAAGTAAAACACAAGTCGTTTATTCACAGCCCGAGCGCTCATCGAGATGACTGGATCACTCATGACAGGTTGTGATCAGCTCCGATTAAATTGTGATATAAATGCTGTAGCCTACCTATTCTCCAGGAAGCACGTTTTGTTTATGAAATACCTGTACCCCTCTCATCACAACAAGACTCTACGCTGTGCAGGAAAAACAATTACATACATGAAAATAACCTTGATGCATGGAAATGAAACACACAAACTATCTTCCGTGGCTATACTGATATGTCACAGTAACGGTAAACTACAGAAACGTACGTCCAGCGGGGCACACGTTGAATACATATAATACAGTAGTTCTATTAGGCCTTTAAACCTATACGTTTAACCCATAAGAACCCGGACCCATTTCTACTTTTGGGGAAATTAAGGGGAACGTCATTTAGACTAAATAGACCACGAGAACACATTTCTGATAAGTAGCCCCCCCTAGTGTCAAATATCTGAGATGTGATATGTCACATTGGGCTTTAATGGTAAAGTAACTCTTATTTATAACTTCATTAATGAGGATGATTTTTTTGGTTTACATGTGTTTGAACATACTTTGAATTGAATAATAAAGAATATGTTAACTAAATATAATTGAATCAGCTAAATGAACCGAGCAGATCATAATCATATGTGTAACTGTGCAGATATGTCACTCCGGGTTTCCTGTGAATGTTTAGGGTTAATGTCCCAATGTGACATCAGTGTCACAGCAAAATGTATGGCATTAGTTTCATATCAATGTCATCAATAAATGTTTCTACAACAGGTTATATGTAATCAGAATCAGAAAAGACACAAGACAGCTTAATGTTTAACAAATGACATGTCATGTAAGCATGTTTATTCTTAAATGGCTTGAATGTTAACTTTAGCAACAAAAAACCTTTCCAGATGCAGCTAGTTCTGTCACATGTGCTAGCCTGGCACATGGACATCTTGGACATGTTGCTATGGGAACACAAAAGCAAATGACAAGGACCATGACAGACTGTTCAGGGTGTGTCACTTGGGGACTTCATGAGATCAAAAAGGCTGAAGCTGTATGAGGAACTTTCCAGAACATTTAAAGTTCATGTGACACCTGTGTCTAATTCTGTGTGCCTTCCGTGTTGCACCACGAGGACCCACTGATATAACATGCTTAACTCTCTAAGTTGCAACCATGCACTTTGTGGAGGGCTAAGCGCCAGCTTGACATAGTTTTGCTTCATTCATAGAAGGAAAGACAACAGTGATAGTTATGTTTCAGAATAACATTTATTGGAAATTGTTAGAACAATCTCCCTGGTCCCGGCTCGAGCTTCAGCCTCTGATCCATGTGTCCTGAGCAGTGTCCTTCACATGCTGATATCCAGAGAGGGAGTCACACAGTCACAAGATGGAGGAACAGAAAGCAGTATTCAATGTTTACTTCAGATTAGCTCCACGTCAGAAATGAGCATGCTTGATGTCTCTCTCCATAGAGGCTGAGTCATCATGTTCATCACAGAGCTATCATCTGCCTCAAGCAGTCCTGATGCTCTTCTGGGTCATCACACGTCCTGTCATGTTCACAGCTACAGCTGGGATACCTTTGTTATCATGTTACTCTCATGCTGGAAGAGGACATTCAGGATTTTGCCAACAGAAATAATAAACTGTGTGTGTGTGTGTGTGTGTGTGTGTGTGTGTGTGTGTGTGTGTGTGTGTGTGTGTGTGTGTGTGTGTGTGTGTGTGTGTGTGTGTGTGTGTGTGTGTGTGTGTGTGTGTGTGTGTGTGTGTGTGTGTGTGTGTGTGTGTGTGTGTGTGTGTGTGTGTGTGTGTGTCTAAGAAGTGCAGCCTTTACAGCTCTGCATTGACAGGGCTCCCCAACATAGTACGTGTGGTACCACATAGTGCAGCCAGTGCACTCGATCTTAAAATAAACAGAAAAAAGACATGTTAGAATATTGACAAACATTTTACATCACTCATCCAGAGTAAGCAGTAATGACGTTGTTTACATTTCATTAAGCAAGCAATGTATAGTTTTAGATATTAGCTGTTTTCCTTTCTGTTCAGAGTCCATGCTCAGAAGTTTCTTCAACGGCTCCAGTGTCCTCCCAAAGTGCAAAGACATGCACGTGTGGTGAATTAAAGTAAACATTTATAATATCTGTTATAGAGAGTGTTCACCCAGTGATGTAGAGGTAACCAATCCAGGGTGTATCCCAGTCTTCCAGCCAAATGTTGGTCAGGAAATAAATACAACTTCTTACCCATTCATTCCCATGCATCAAGGTTATTTTCATGTATGTAATTATTTTTCCTGCACAGAGTAGAGTCTTGTTGTGATGAGAGGGATACAGGTATTTCATAAAAAAAACGTGCTCCCTGGAGAATAGCTACAGCATTGATATCACAATTTAATCGGAGCTGATCACAACCTGTCATGAGTGATCCAGTCATCTCGATGAGCGCTCGGGCTGTGAATAAACGACTTGTGTTTTACTTTTAGGCTGTCTGAAGGTATGGACAGCTATCAGAGCTACTATACATCACATTAAGAACGATGTACAAATGAAAGTCGGACACAAATATAATTTCAATGATTTATTCAAGTTTGCAATATTTTGAACAGGCATCCACACAGTCACCTACTTTGTAATGTTCGATACCTCCCTGTAAGCGTCACGATATCCACCTCTCACCCACAACCTCACATACGAGTACTGAATGTGCATCAAAGTGATCGTAGGAAGGCAGATATAGCAAAAGATGAACGTGAACGACAAACGAGGCGATCGACATGGTAAGTCAACAATGGGTCCTCAATGTACACGCCCCGGATTCCTATGACGAGATAATAGAATGTCGCCAGTTGTCATGACTCACGTTATACTGCAACACCGGCCACATTTCGCTAGCCACTGCCTCCGAATGTACTTCTTATGCTTACCTTTTGGCAACAGATGGAACCGAGCATTCCGTGGATTGTTCCTATCCGAATTATGGCAATAGTTCGCGATACAGTGAGGCATATTTGAATAGAGAAACTACAGTAAATAACATGGAGATCAACGTGTCTTCGAAAACCAAACGCATGGATTACGTCACGTCCGGGAAATGGCGGCGCCCACAGTGTTGATGTTATTTCGGTATATAATCAGTTTAAAATCACTGATAATGTCATCGGATTAAAAAAAAAAAGAGAGAGACTGGCAGAGACTGGTCTGTTTTATCGGATGATAATTTTTAAAAAATGAGTGTCATGAGCATACCATTCCTTTAACTAGAAGGAGCTCTGTGGACGATGTTGCAAGTCACGTATTTCTTTAGAGAAACTGAACTGGCAAGGCTGAGGTTGTGGATTTAGTCATTCAACAAGAAGAACCTTAAATATATTTAGTTTTTTCCAGCTCAGTAAACAGTAAAGCATCTCAACAAGCTTTTCCAAATTGACAAGATTTGGGTTCTTTTAAAGCTTTACAGCAGGCTCATATTTAAAATCCCTTTTGTCCATAAATCCCAGTATCAGCTCATAAAAGTGAAATCATTTAGACCAGAGTATTACTGTTAAATGTACTTCCTGATGCTTTGTTAGCCACCTTAGAAGAATCAGACAGAAAAGCAGAAAAGCTCAGCCAAAGATTTTGAAATGTGCGTAAATAATTGAAACCCTTTTATCACTTCCAAAGGCTAATGTATGATAAGAAATAGGCTATTTAGTGTTCAGCACATGTTTTTGTAAAAATGAATACAGTATAACTGTGACAGCAGCTGATCGTTTCATCAGTATAGTGACACATGTATGTTTGACAACACAAGCACCATAACATGTGAATATTAAACACAAGTAGTGAGATTAAATCCACAGTTTGCAGAAAGCAACACATGATGTGTGCCTTAGTGAGCAGGTGAATTACTTTTGGTTGTGTGTTTATTTTGAGACCCAGCTGTTGTTGTGTGTTTTGGTTACTGACCGAAAGAAGCCGGCAGGGTGTCTGGCCTCAGTCGGAGAGAAAGACGAGTGCAATGATCCACGAGGACCTCAGTATCAGGCTGCTGCTCTCACTATGAGACGATGGAGCCAGTTGAGGTGGTTTGTGTCTGTTTGTCAGGATGCTCATTTGGCTCCTCTGTTTGAACAGGCTGTGGCCACAAATGACACAGAGGTCGAGGCTGATGCAGGACACACACATTTCTCATCAGTGTGCACTAATAATGTGACAATGGACCCCCAGGCCTCCTCCTGTCGTACAACATCTCATGATTTAAGAGTGCTGCTGCTGTGTGGGTTACATTTGTAACCATTAAACTGAACTTTAGAGATTAAAGGAGCCTGTTTAAAGACTTCTAAAACTGCTGTTCCACATATTAGAAAAAGTACAGTAGGATCTGAACATTGCAGGTCAATGTGTATCCGTGATAAAGGTTTCAATCAAAAGCTGGTTATTGAAACATTTGAAATTGTTGTACAGGAAATTCTGTAAGAGAAAAAGGTCCACTTACTTAAAGGAATGATTCACCTCAAGTTGACCATTTGTTTATCAATTATTCAACCGGTGCTACCTTTAATTCTTGAAGGAAACTACATTTGTCTTGCCCGCCTCCATGATTGTCTGAGATTCAAAAAAATTATTTTAAGTTTTGATGAATTGTCAGGCTGGCTTTCCATCTTTAAGTCTACCAACTGGTTGTCTGCTATTTGTCGATTCATACATTTGTTTTCACCATTTTTATATGTGTTGTTCATTGTAGCTGGCAGTAATGTTTTCCTCAAGCCTTTTAGGTACTGTCTGAGTTACAGTAGGTGTTTGTGGATCAACAAACATTTATTTTTTTAAGGCTGTAAAAAAATATTCCTACTTTCCTCAGGATTTCAAAAAACTGTATTTACTCCATATATGGACACCTTGTATGTGTCTAGATAACAATTGTTTCCATGACAACTAAGCACCTCCATCTGTTTGTGAACGCAGCATGATGTGTTTTAGAAAAAAACAAAAAAGTGACCTTGAAAGGACAATTGTCTGTCAAACTTTTATAATATTGATTCTTTTAATTATGTTTGTTACTATACTGTAGGTTTACCAAAGTACCAATGTAGCAAAAGATATGTTTAAAAAAAAGGTTCTCAAAAAAAGCTCAGGCTTAGGGGCCATTTTTCAGATTTTCTTAAATTTGCAATAAATTAGTCAATTTATCAGAATAGAAGAAGAATAACTTAAGGGATTTGGTTAGAAAACGCTGTCTCTGCTCCTCTGCTTGTCCTATGTCCAAAAGGACCCTGGTGCTAGAGAGTGAGAGAAGATGGTGAATCTTTTTTTGCGCATATTTCTTGTTATCTGACAAGTAAGATAACTCAAAAGCATCAAATATCCTATTGTATTACAGTATTTCTCGTACTTCCTACCTGCTGGAAAGGGCTAAAGTGTTGTGGGCAACAGCGAAGTGCGATAAAAGATTTGAGTATGCATCACCAGCTATTTTTTATTTTATGTTTCAGGAGTTTCAGCTTCATGTTAAATAAATGATTGTTCCTGATATAAATCATTGCCTTTGGAGAGTACACCTACAGTAGCACTCCACCTCCAGAGACAGTATGTGCTGCATACTGCTCACTGCTCACCACCTGCCAGAACATATATTTTACAGCAGGTTGACACACACACATACTCACTCACTCACTCACACATGGTCGACTTTGATGTGTTATCACTTTCCATCAGAGTGTGTGTGATGGATGAAGGGGTCAGTGCAGCGAGAACATTCACCTCAGATCAGATCTTTATGAGCCAAATCGACTCAAACCTCGACATACGCTGCTGAGTGATGTACCCTGAAGTACCTGTCTGTCTGTCTGTCTGTCTGTCTGTCTGTCTGTCTGTCTGTCTGTCTGTCTGTCTGTCTGTCTGTCTGTCTGTCTGTCTGTCTGTCTGTCTGTCTGTCTGTCTGTCTGTCTGTCTGTCTGTGTGTGTGTGTGTGTGTGTGTGTGTGTGTGTGTGTGTGTGTGTGTGTGTGTGTGTGTGTGTGTGTGTGTGTGTGTGTGTGTGTGTGTGTGTGTGTGTGTGTGTGTGTGTGTGTGTGTGTGTGTGTGTGTGTGTGTGTGTGTGTGCGCGTGCGTGCGTGTGTGTACATGAGATGTGACTGTGCATGCTTGGCTGTATGTTCACCAAACACCAGGCATCATGTCTGCACTAATGTTCCCTTATGGAAGTCATAATGTCAGACATGACTTCTTACCTCATGCAGTCCGACTCAGCTGTCGGCACTCAGACGTTGGTCCAGGTTAATAGTTCAGACTCATTGATGTTTGCTCATATCTGACGCGTCCTGTTAGAGTCCAGATATGAACATGATGAAAATAATATGTGCAGAGGAAGAAGATCTACTATCAGGAGAAAATGAGGGCCCCTTTATCTGAACAAAAACATGACCAGGAAGGAAGTGGAAGAAAAAGGTTGAAGATGGAGAAGTAGGAAGAAGGAATGGAACATGTATCCTGCCTTTAAGTCATTGTCATAACATCTGCAGACTGAAGAAGGATCAATAGTGTAAGAGGTCAATGGGAACCAATTGTTTCCAACCCTGATCTGAAGATGATAGGGTCGCCCCCAAGAAGCATTAAGACTTTTGTGTTTGAAATGTCCAAGGTTTTTTAACCACTTTATTGCTACTTATTAAGAAGACATAACATATCGAATAGGCATATTTTCATAACAAGCATTTTGACTTTTCATAGCAGAACACTATAACATTTTCCTATTAGAGATCTCGATTAGATGAGAAAATGAATTACACAGTCATGTCCGTGCATTAAGTATAGAGCTAGAGGCAATTAGCTTAGCTAGCTTAGCAAAATGAAAGCAGGGGAAACAGCACCCTGGCTCTACTCACGGTTCAGAAATACACATTTACCAACACCTACTGAGATGATGGCTAAGCATGTTTTATGCCATTTGTTTAATTGATATGCAGAAAGAAATATAGAAATGTACACTATCTGTGCTTCCAGATTTGATTTGATTTTACATATTATTTTCAGTTATTTCAGTTACATCTTAAAGCAGGCCCTCAATTGGTTGTATTATTGCACATGATTTTTTTGCTACACCTCTGCAGTGGCCGAGATCTGCAGATTTTTGGGTATTTGTTCGTACCGCTCCAGTTATCACCTTTTGTGAATTAAAACCTTGCCCTCTCACGAGCAGCTTGAAAATGTAGGGGCACTTAATTTGGTTTATTTACTGTTTATCAGTCCAGAAATGAGAAAAATGTAAGCTAGCTGGAGCATCCTGAGGTCACTCAGCCTAACGTCCCGCCACTCGGAGACTACTTCCCCTTCACTAGCAAATCTAAAAACAGATTTCTATCAAACATTTACAAATCTGATTACGCCTACACAGATCAAAATACAGTATCACAATTCTCTACACACATTTACAGATAGTTGTTCTACAATAATGGCTCTACACTGAGTTTAAAGTGAAAACTAACAGTTAGTCAGAGACTAACACACGCCTCACAGACAAAGTGGTTTTATACAAGAATTGGGAAAATATAAACCCCCTTGATCCCACACAAACGCAACAAAAAACAGACCATCAGTGCAGATCAAACAAATCTCTCTGGACGTGTCCTCCCCCCATAGCAGTCCCCCGGGGATGTGGAACTGACGGGGAGGAATATAAGGGCGGAAACTCTCGTCCCATGACCACACACACACTTCCTCCCCAAGGACTGTTAAGTCCCAGCAGGCAGTTGTTTATTTTCCCACAACAAGTAAGGAATAGCCTTGCAGAAGCAATTCTTAATGAGGATGATCCTCAGGGGGGTGTTCAGTGAAAATAATGCAACATGACATTTGTTGCACGTATGAGACCTGAGCTGTTTTTGGCTTCAACTCCCATCCAAAAGATGTGACCCCTCTTTTTGTTCTCACACTTACATATTCCGACACCCAGAGGCAGACTCATCCGAGTGCACAGGTCAAACCAACATGGGAACACACTCATTGTTACAGTAACTTGCGTATGTGTGTGTCTCCCTCCTCCAGGTGACATGGAGGAGTTCGAGGCTCTGTGGCTGACGGGCATCTGCCACAATGAGAAGAACGAGGTGATGAGCAGCCAGCTGGACGTGGACAACATGGCGGGCGTCTTCTACATGCTCGGGGCCGCCATGATTCTGTCATTACTCACTTTCATCTGTGAACATTGGTTCTACTGGCAGCTGCGTTTCTGCTTCATGGGCGTGTGCACGGGACAGCCCGCGGCCACCTTCACCATTAGCAGAGTGAGTGTGTTTTATTTTGGGTTTGACCTTTGTCCTCCTCACAGAAAGATCACAGCAGTGGTTGTTTTCAAACCACTGGCTGTGGTTGAGGTGTATTGAGTCAGTCAGCAGGATACGATGACTCACCTGACTTAACCTGTGGCTTTTTTAGCCCAGGCAGGCAGTTGTTAAACAACAGAACACAAGCCAACAGCTAACTGTGCTAACGCAACCTGACATTTAAAAAAAATGTAAACACACTGCAAGTCAGAGGAGCATCCTATTACAATAACATAATATTATATATACAAATATAAATGTAACCCTATAAGACCCAAACCAAAACTTAGTTTATGTGTCTTTTACAGTTGCATCATTAGTTTAAAATATCGTATTGCACATGTACTTTATTAGAATAACCAGGACAATTTAAATACACAGAAAAAGTTTGATGTAATTAAAACATTGTAAACTTTTACAGCCCATTCACCTATAAGGGACAGTGAAAAACAAATGTGATGCATAAATAACACATTAATGCGATACGAAACACAAGAAGCAGATACAAAAAGCATCATTGCTCTTAAAGACATCGCCTACTGATATGCTGATTGACAGTGAGACCAACCAGCATTATTATGCAACAATCACTTAGACTCCAGTCTTTGACAGGGTTAAAAAATCGTGCAGTCTTTGTGAAGAGTCCATCATTAATTGACTTAATGTTGCTGAAATAAACGCTACTTACTATGCTGCTCATTCTCAGCCGGTGACCTGAAGCTGTGTTTCTGGATGTCGAAGATCTCCTCTCGGCGTGGTTACGACTCTGCTCAGATTGGTCACTAAACAACGCGTCTCAGTGTTATTGATGCAGGCTGCTTGGGTCCATATAAATAACCACTTGAGGTGTAATTCATTTGCATAATGCTACCTTTTAAGAAAGAGGGAGAGGGGTGGTGTGTTTGTTGTCGAATTCAAATTGTCCCAGTTATTGTTTGCCTGAGAAAAGGGCAACCCGTTTTATGTGTTTGGTGTTTGTAATTGTAATGTAATTTGGTTTACACCAACTCAAACTAACCTGAGGCAATTTAAAACACAGATTTGGCCTCGAGCACTTCACAAACATACAATCATTTGTCTATCTTTGTTGAATTGGACAAATGTCTTTGTGTTTCCTTCAGAAACTCTATTTTTATGCAAATCAAAAGGACTACTTCTTGCGTTGATCCGCGACAGTTTACTCTTACAGTAGCTCTTACTTGCAGGAGGCTGATTTCGCTTGTTGCATTACAACATCCATTTTAAGTGCATACACCTTTCAGAAGGTGCTTCTGCATTTTATAAATTTCCATGCCTGGTTAAACACACGGTGTGGGATTTAAACATCTTTTTCATCATATACAGTTTATTGAAAGTGTAAGGATGGACATGTGATGAAAGTACAAAGGGCTAATAAAACACAGAGGAAGAAAGAGAGATCAGTTAGCGAGGGTCATGATAAAGACTAAAACGGGTGCCAGGACAAAGGCAGAGTATAGAAAGAACAGACACAGTTCTGGTACCTTTCCCAGGAGCTGTAGTAGCTATTGATGCAGAGAGATAAAGACAGACAATCCCATTGGAGTGGCTGCCGCTCACCGAGCACCCGGAAACGGAGATAAAACAGACACAAAGAGAGAATGGAGGCATGAGAGAAAAGAGGGTTGAAGATTAAGATTCATGAATGTGGCTCAGTGACAGGGAAAGTGACTAGAGATAGACAGAAACAGTTTCTGACAAGTTGACGCCTTTGAGGAGCGTTGGCCCGCATGCTGGCTGGTGGGTAGCATGTCCTCGACCTTTCGGATTTGGCTGTCGCATCAACCACAGATTCCCTCAGCCACATTTTAAGCACGCTTGTTTGACTTCACCCGCAAAAGGCTTTCCCCTCTCTCGAAAATCCTACTTACCAATAAACCAAAAAAAACACACATACTAATGGGGAATGACATTTCAAACGGACGATTGTTAATGCATGTGGCTCTTGATATCAGTGCTGGAAGAGGTATTTTGATCCTTTACTTAATTGAAAGTACCAATACAGCAATGTCAAATCACTCCAATACAAGTAAAAGTACATAAATATTACCAGCAAAATCTAGGTAAAGTATTAAAAAGGAGATGATTGATGGGAGAGGAATCTTTTGTGAGATAATCGATCACTTGAAATGAAACCATGTGAGAAGTCAAGAGAGAAAAATCAATATTTGGAAATACATCAACGTACCGAATGTACTTAGGAAATTACTATTCATAGTTACTTTTCTAGATGGCTTGACATTTATAGGACATTTAACAAAACCTTTACAAAATGATTATTTCCTTGACAGTGTAAAAGGAAAAAGAGTAAAACAATACTGCGGCAGAGAGCCTGTAGCACAACTGCATTTAAATGACATTGATTAAAACTATTGATTGGCAGTCAAACGCCTGAGCTTTGATCGGCTCCCTCCCTTCTCTGTGTCTGAGGGTCCACGTTGCTCCCTGGAGAAAAGTCATTTATGAACTCAGCCCCTATTACTGTTTAATAGTGTGTAAACAAGAGGGTGGTCAGGGAGAACATGGCAATGCATTAACCTCTCTCTGCCTCTCGCTCTCTCTGTTTCCCTCTCTCTTGATTTCTCTCTCTCTCCCTCTCAATA
The DNA here is from genome assembly GCF_902827115.2 of Pseudochaenichthys georgianus. Taxonomy (NCBI): domain Eukaryota; kingdom Metazoa; phylum Chordata; class Actinopteri; order Perciformes; family Channichthyidae; genus Pseudochaenichthys; species Pseudochaenichthys georgianus. The sequence continues at coordinate 28,453,139 of NC_047503.1, read as the reverse complement.
TGCATCTGCTGTTTGTCTCCCTCTCTCTTACTTTTAACCCCCTTTGTTACCTGATTCCTTTCGACACATTTTACTGTAGTTTTCTTCTTTATTGGGCTTTGTGCTTCTTACTTCCTCCCATGGCCTGTCTCACCCTGTCTTTCTCTCTCTGCTTCCCTTTTCTTATAATTTCCCCCCTCCAGGGTATCTGGAGCTGCATCCATGGGGTACAAATTGAGGAAAACAAGTCAACCATTGACTCGCCCTCGGCCACCATGAAGAAGAACATGAACAACACCCACTCCAACATCCTGCGGCTCCTCCGCACGGCTAAGGACATGACTGCCGTCCCGGGCGTTAACGGCTCTCCGCACCCGGCGCTGGAGTACAGCCACAGCGCGCGTGAATCGACTATCTATGATATCCAGGAGCACCGGCGCAGCTTGGTAGGTCACCCTGCCGACTGCAAGACAGCGCCTCCCTACCTGCCAGAGGACAACATGTTCAGTGACTACATCAGCGAGGTGGAGAGGACTTTTGGGAACTTGCCCCTGAAGGACAGCAACCTGTACCAGGACCATTACCTGCACCACCACCCGGCCTCGGCTCTGGGTATGTCCGGCCCCGTGCCCAACAGGCCGCGTAGCTTAGGCAGCACTAGCTCGTTGGAAGGTGGCATGTTTGATTGCGACAGTTTAGGGGGAGGGGTAGCGCCCATCTTCACCACCCAGCCCCGCCCCTCCATGACTCACAGGAATACCAATAAGTTTGACCTGATTGCCGGCCACGCCCCTGCGGACTCCGACCAGGGTGGGTTCAAGGGGAACAATGTGTACGGGAGGTTTTCTTTCAAAGGAGGCGCATCCAGCACAGGGCTCATCGGGGGTCATGACCGGTACTGTGGTGGGGGTGGGGCAGGCTCAGGGGGGGATGATGGGAACATTCGCTCAGACGTTTCGGATATCTCAACGCACACTGTCACCTACGGCAACCTGGAGGGAAACAACAAGCGGCGTAAGCAGTACAGGGACAGCCTGAAAAAGAGGCCAGCTTCGGCCAAGTGCAGACGGGAGCAGGACGAGATAGAGCTGAGCGGCCTCAGGAGGAGAGCCCACCACCACACCGTCCACCACCACTTCCCCCACGGGCCTCAGGCACACCGCACGGTCTCACCTCCCCTGGAGCGGAAGAGGGGAGGAGGAGGGGGTAATTCTTCACCTTTCGTATTCCGCAAAGAAAAGGAGGACCTGAGGGATTTCTATGCGGACCAGTTCCGCTCCAAGGAGGGCAAGGCCCAGTGGGAGCACGAGGGTGGAAGTGGAGGAAGCGGTGTGGGCGGTGGTAGTGGTGGTGGTATCTGTAAGAGCTTAGTTCCTGTAGAAGACTTCCTCAAAGGTAAAGGCAAGAAGCCGGAGTGTAAAGGTGGGCTCGGCACAGTGTCGGCAGGGCAGCAGGCCCACACCTGCTGGGAGAAGGGGGTCTCTGGGCTAGGAGGGGGGGGCATAGCAGGGGGTGACTGGGAGTGTCGTAATAGCCACAATGTGTGTCACCACGGAGGGGGTGGCGCTTGCCCGGCTAACGGGGTTGGGGGGAGCAGCAGTCGCCCCAGCTCCGCTAGCTGCAAACGCGGCGACTCCTGTAAGGTCCCGCCGGGAAACCTTTACAACATCAGCGAGGACAACAACATGGTGTTCGCTGCAGGGAAGAGTAGCGTGGGACCGGCCCAACCTCAAACTCAGGCGCAGCGCAGGAAGCTAGGGCCAGGGGGGAGGGTGTTACGGAGGCAGCACTCATATGACACATTTGTGGACCTGCAGAGGGAGGGGGCGGGTCGCATGGGAGGGGTTGGCAAAGGCGTTGGGGGGCCTTATGCCCAGCCCCGGAGTGTGAGCCTAAAAGACAAAGATCGCTCCATGGAGGGCCCCAGCCCTTACGCTCACATGTTTGAGAGGTATGCAGGGGAAAGGGAGTCCTCCATGTTCGGAGGAATAGGCGGGGATAGGGCGAAGGGAGGCTCCTCCTTCAGCTTGTTCCGAGAAGGTGGGTTGCATCAGCGGTCGGTGGGGGAGAGAGACCTGAGGGACAGAGATAGAGCTATTTCAGGAGGTGGTGGTGGTGGCAGCAGCAGCAGAGGGGCCGGGACTTACTCCTTGTCTAAATCTCTCTACCCAGATAAGGTGAACCAGAACCCCTTCATCCCAACCTTCGACGACGACCAGTGTCTATTACACGGCGGCAAACCGTACTACATCAAAAAGCCACAGACGCAGCAACAGCAGCAGCAACTTCTCAACAACAGCCGGGGAGGAGGGGACTTCCGCGGCTCCATGGGAACGACTTCCTATTTGCCCGCGTCCGCCACAGCTGGGGTGATGTCCAATGTGGCCCCCAGGTTCCCCAACGATCTGTGTCTGGGCGGGGTAGGGGGGCCCATGGGGAACCACCACGGGGCCAGCAAGCTAATGCCTGTGGCCAGGGACACTTTGGGTTTGGGGCCGGGGCATAGACCCTTCAACGGTGCCAGCAATGGACACGTTTATGAAAAGCTCTCCAGCATTGAGTCAGACGTCTGAGGGTGAGGCAGAAAGAGAGGGAGAAGATGAAGTGGGTGAAGAAAAGAGGGGGAGAAACACACAGATGCTGATGACCTCTCTGTGTGAGGATGAGGAGACACTATACTGTGTGTGTTGTTCTCCGATAAATGGGAATGTAATTTGGACGATGCACAGAGGCCGCTGCAGGCTAAGCTGTGAAGTCCAGCGGGAGACAAGTTTTTAATGAGAAGAGAGGATTCTGGTGCTGCTCCAACGCTCAGAACGGTTGGGAGGGAGGGGGAAAAGTGAAATCAAATCTCCAGTCTCTGCTCTCTTCACGTGCTCATTGTCTTTCCCTCCTTCCTGCAGTTCCTTAACGCCAAAACAAACATTTTGTTTGACAGAAATACAATCATGAATGAGAAATCAGCGCTTCTGTTGAAGTAACAGGGTAAACTAATAATAATTGTATTGATAATGTTGATAATATTATTGAATATTATTCCAGTGTTTAATGATGATCGGTTTGGATTGTTTTTTCAATTTTATTGATTTAAATAGTTCATGTTACATATTTGTATGATGTTAATTATTTCTTAGCTTACCAATGTTACGGCATTGGTAGACTTTTTTTGGGTTCCTGTAATTTGGACTCTTCTTTGCTATTTATTCTTCATGTTTGATTTTCTTTTTTACTTTTCTTACTCTTGAGTGCTGTGAAGTGTATGTGAAAGGCATGACTTGCTGAGTACATTCTATGTACTTATACATTTGCAAAGAAGGTCTTTTTTTCAGCTGCAGAAGCAACATCATCATACTGATTTGCCGTTTCCTCTCCTTTTTTCTGCTCGGCAGTACCAAATGGGTCTCATATTTTGAGCTGGACGTGCCTTAAAGGATAACTACTGATTTTGTACACACAAGGTCTGTTCTGTTGGTAGACAGATCCACCTGCAAACAATTAGTCAAATTAATTTAAGTGTGAAAATACACCTGAAAAAGCCTGATGAGGGTTTCATAAGCATAACAGACTTTTAGGCATTTGACAGATGTAATAAAGCAGAATTTGCCGCCGTAGAGGAAGCTTAAATTCCTGCATTTATCCCAAACAATAGCAGGATTACAAGGGTTAAAACCACAGTGCCATAATAAACAAAACATTCCTGTTTTCCCCAAAAGTCAGCTACGACAGAGCCGCTGCATGAGAAAAAATACGAGTTGAAAATAACGGGGGCTTCTTTTTCTATTATCTCCACCATTCAACTAAGTCCTTGAATTACAAAGAAGTTCAACTAGCTTCATCACTCCTCACCTCCTCAGTTCACAACTGGGACCCAGGATCCAAATGTCCATTAAAAACATGTAAATCACATTTAATATCCTCTTGTTGCTCTCATCACGTCTGACTTGGTCCAACTCAATTGGCCGTGACAGTTTGCTGCTCAGGACAGGCACATAATGGACTCTGTTACTGCGATGAGCTGCAGTAATGTTAATTATTTCACGATTACAGCTCTAAGCCCTGCCTGCTGTATTAGATGGTCCCATCTGAATAATGAGGTGGGAACAAGTCCACTCTGCTGGTGTAAAAGACCACAGGAAACTGGTACCTAGTCCCAAATGATCGCTTGATTTATTCTTGCAATTAGTCATAAATAAGTCATTCTACCTTTTAAAATGGGGGGTTTTGGTACATGCAACTGTGCTCCCTATGATGCTACTTAATAGTTTTTCCCTGATAATTTGACATTTTGGGGAATGCACTGAGTTGTTTGATTGCCAAGCTTTTAATGAGAAAATCTAAACCAATCTCTTATAATGCAACACCCAGCAGTCAGTAAGCTTAGCTTAGCATAAGGACTGGAAACAGAGGGAAACAGCTAGCCTAGCTCTTTCCCACAACACAGCATCCACCAACCATTCCCTTAAAGGTTATTATTTAAGGTCCAGTGTGTAGGTTTTGTTGGCATCTAGCAGATAAAGAGCTTCGGAGAACCACAGTGGCCTTCAGTTTGTCTGTTCAAGCTTTTTTGAAACATGGCAGATGCTGAAACAGCTCAGCTACCTAGATACCAAGGGCTCATTAAAAAGTAACGAAGACACAACTATTCTTAGTTGCAGGTCCTTTTACACTAATTAAACATAGGTAGGTATAAACATTATATATTACTTTTCTCACTGGTCTTTTAACTGGATATATCTTTTGGCTTTAATCCATACAAAAACTGAAGTGTAACGATGATATCATCATCATCAGCTTTATTTAAAGAGTCTCTTGGTCCATTATGTTGGAGGCTGTGGGACTTTCTCAAAGTTACCGGTAAAGGAATAGTCCACAAAACCACAACTTGCTTGATGCTTTTGTTTGAGTTCTTTACAGATTAAACATAGGAGATATAAAGAGCTAGTGTATAATTGGGAAGGTGTGATGTGTTCCCCCTGTTTCCAGTCTTTCTGGAAAACTGGGTTTTTCTCTGGAAGTATTTCCTTGTACGATGTGAGGATCTAAGGATAGAGGGTGTCGTTTTTTCTCATACTGATATTCTGAACAATCTGCTATTGTATTACACTGTAGCTGTAAAGTGTCTCTACTGTAGGCTATTTTTATTATATGTACAGCACTTTGGCTCGACCAAAAATCGTTTATAAATGAGCTATATAAATAAAACTTGATTTGATTTGATTCTAAGAAGCTACGCTAACAGGCCACTGCTCCTGAATTATTATTTAAAAAACGAATATTTGATGAGTGATATCGATCTCAGCTATCTCAACAAAGAAATACACTGTATTGACTTTTTCTTACATTTCGAAAAGATAACCTGGATAATATAAGACTTTCATCATATTATCCCTTTCATCATTTCTCCCAGCGTGTAGCTAAAACTCACATTCAACAGAACATAAAGAATAATTTCACAATGTTCTGTAACACTGATTTCTCCTCCCGCCGGACCATAATCTGTTTCACATGCTGAGATTTTAATGAAGGAAATCATTTGCCCTCAAGTCCTCTGGGATCCTGTGTGAATTGTGTCAGATGCAGACGCGAGGAGAAAAAAAGAAAGAGGAAGGCAGCAGAAAGTGAAGCAGGTGGCACATTTAGTAAAAAGCATCACCTTTCTAACTGATGTTGTTTCATGATCAAATGGCGGCTCCCAAATTCACAACATCAAAGGTCATCTCTGCTTTGAAACTGACAAATAGTAAGATTTGGTTTTAGCCTTTCTCCACCATTAAATATTATCAATCACAATTTTAAACTTCTATTCCCCACTCCCAGTTATTTATTGTCGGATAAAACAGACATTTAGTCACTCTGCCAAACCAAATTTAGAAACCTAAGCACAATCTGACTGGATATATTGTTTGTTGAACATCCCAGTCTAAACTTTAGAAGACTTTCCTTCTCTAAGTTGACAAGTCAGTATGTATGATACTAGAGGGTCTCTAGTGTTTGTGAGGACTTGCATGTATACACTTTTCTTTATTTCTGTTTTTTAATCTTAACTTTTAGCCCAGAAAAATGGGTGTTTTTGAACAATATTTGGAATTGTTATCAATTTCATTGGTACTGATGATCCATGTAGTACTGTAGGTGTGTGTGTGTGCGTGCGTGTGTGTTTGTGCAAGATAAGACACCAATCTCAACAGTCAAAGTTTTTAGTTATACTTTAATACAAATTGCTAAATTAAGTCAAGATTACACTAGAAATTATATTTATAAATCTTCTACAAGGATCAATTTTCTTGCTAGTTGGTGTAAATGCTTTTAACAAGGTTGAGGTCTTGATTAATCCATCGTCACTGAAGAAGCCTTTTCATCATTTCAACTACTTTCCTGGTATTTTCCTTTGAATATCATAAATTCCGTTGTTGTATGTGCCTGAATACATACGCTTAATGACCTCTGTGTGTGCTCATATGGGAGAGAGACAGAGTGTGTGTGAGAGATAACTTAATTATTGTACATGTAAAACTGTATGTAAATACTTTACCTCACGCTCATGGACTTTTGATAAAAACTGTACAAAAATGGCAATGAATAGATCTATTTGGGATAAATCTTTGATTCGTCGGTCCCCACGCAAAACTGCTTTTGTAATGACTTCAGGCCAGGATACGTGCAATCGTTTATTGTGCACATTTAATGTGTCATGGTTTGTTAATGTGATTTTATTTCTGATTTGGTTTGGTCAAAGACCAGCTAAGAAGGTTGTTTTCTCAACGCACCATTACTAAGTGTCCCACAGAAAGCACAATCAAAAATGTATCGCATTTTTACTGAGGTGTTCTTTTTTCTTTCCTCTTTGGCTAATCTTATGTTTTTGTGTTTCTGTGCCACTGAAGAATCGAACAACTCCACCCCTGAACTGTACAGATTGTGAAAAATGTACATAGGACAAAAATCTAGTTCGAACTCACATTTTTTGTATGGAGAGAAATTACTTGTGTGAAGAGAGTATTTCAAATTTGATTGAATATTTAGTAATATTGAAAATGAGATTAAACGCAGTCAATGTGAAAATAAGTGCTGAGAAATATTATTCTTCTGTCTCTTTGGAATAAAAGTGTTGAGTATTAATAAAAAAATGAAATCTCAAATTGATTTGTCTTGGTTTTATCATTTGTTGCGTCAACAGGAGGGTTTGTCACAATATACCGGTATTGACCGTGACATTTTTTTAAATGACATCAACCCACCTCTTGGATAAATGTATTTATACTTATCTCTCTATCTCGCTAAAACATGAACCACAAAAAACACATTTATTGTAATTGTATTGACCGATACCACTATTATGTCTTTCGAATTATGTATTGCAATAATCTATGTTTAATTCCCATTTTCCTTAATTAGAATTCACTGAAATTGTGATAGTCCACAGGTTGGCAGCAAGCAACAGTTATATCTTTCATGTGTGTCTTATATTAGACATTTAAATGTACTGTTTACATGTTCTTATTATGTTCCATGCTGTAGGTTGACAGAGGAGATAATGGCTGCAGCTGAGTGTCGTTCTCATGTTGGATAAGTGCTTTGTAGACCAAAGAGAAAATAAATGAAGAGTCCTGAGAATAAAAAGGTGGAGCGAGAGGCAGAAGAAGAAAGAGAGAGATATTGAGGGAGGAAGAAGTGATGCAAACTGAACGAGCAGCAGAGATCAAAGCCCCCCCAAAAAACTCCCTCCTCAGACTCTCTTTACTCTGAAAGCCTTGTCCAGCAACAGGAGTTATTTAAAGAAAGCTGCAGGATTCAAAATGTACTGATGCCTTGTGTGTTTATAGATTTGGTGGGAGAGTTTTAACATCTGCGGAGGCTGAATCAAAACATGGTGAGGCGGTAGAAAATATCCTTTAATCAGTTTGTAATCTCCTGCTTCTTAAAAAAGAAAAATCTTTACTATTTTCTCCATATTCCTGCTTTACTCCTTACACCGCCCCAACAACCTCAGCGTGCATTGCAACACATGTAACTACTTCTTGACAATTAACTGTTACCTAGCAACTGGCTCTTTTTCCAGAGATGGGCAGGGGGGGGAAAGAGAGACAGCGAGATAGATTTATACAGTATTCCCACAGCATCTTAACTGGATTGGATGCAACAATGCATCGACAAAACAATACCAAAATGGAAAGTACAGCCTGAGCTTATAACGCCCACACACAGTAGCAGAGGAGAGAAGTAGAGGCGGAGGGACGGGAGGGGGATAGATGTACAGATTAAAGTTTGGTAGGGGTAGATGAAACCCATGTAGAGGAACAGACCGACAGCAAATATGCAACAGATGCAAGTTAAAAACGTGAGAAACATGCTGCAGTCTGTGGTGGAGAAGACAAGAGGAGGAAAGAAACTGGTTGCTGTAGAAACACACTGCAAAGTTTTAATGAAGGCATAAAGTTTGATGCCTGTGCCCACAACACACACACACACACACACACACACACACACACACACACACACACACACACACACACACACACACACACACACACACAAGATCACCATACACAAACAAACAGTATAATTATGTTAGCAGATAATAGGCACCCCCTGCTGGGCCCGTAAGGACCGCTCCTGACTTCAGCTGAGAGAAAAAACAAAAGATCAAGCCTCCGATAATCAGCTGTAATTCCATGTTATGGCAGCAGGAGAGCACTGACACCCTGTGGCAACAACATGGCATCCTCTGGTTCCAGCATGTTGATGAGGACACGGTGCACCGGTACATTGGATTTATAAGTGCAGTTCAAGGCAGAGATAAAGTAAGCTCAGGGGTGAGAGATGCAACTGGAAAATATTGTGACACTCACAGGCAAAAACGTTTTTCTTTCATGCACTGATCAATTTAAAGTGTTTTGGCTATTTTGCTCTTCTTTCAGAGAAAGAAGACACCCAAAAAAAAAGACATTTTTAAATGTGTATTTTTATAACTTTTTCTATTTATTCCTGTAAACTTCTCCAACATTCAACAATTACTTGCTTCATTTACACATTTATAAATAACATTTCTGAAAAAACTTGAAATGCCCCAAAAAACGTGTCTTAATGTAAGTCATTAACTGTTTTTTTATATTCAGTTTCCCTTTTAGTCAAAGCACAGTGGTGAGAGATGCTTCTGGAAAGTCTTATTCAAAGTTAGGGTTTAGGACTACAACAAGTCCTGTCAGTATGTCACTGTAGCTTAAGAGTATGATGCATTAGGCATTAGAGTTAAAAGGGTGCTGTTATCAGTTATCTAGGTTTTCGGGCTCACAAAAATCTGATTTTAAATCATAAAAGAAGAGTCTCCCTCTCCCCTCCCAAACTATGAAGAATGGAATGGAATCACACTCACTTGTCCCTCCCGATACCCTTACAGACAAGATGGGGGGTAAATATAAAATAACAATTCTCACTGGTTTTAAGCGTCTCGTCTCGCCAAAATGTGTACCTGAACAGGTAACAACAGGAATAAGGTGAGTTATGTTGTTAATTTAGCCTGTTGCCGAAAATGCCTTCAATCAATCAATCAATCATATCATCATATTGCCTTTTGCTACCTACGCAGTTTTTGGTGACTTCCGGTAAAAACTTGACGGTAAAAACAGTATTTTAAAATATTTTCTACATTTTAATTTCCATAATCACAAAAGTTACCGTAATTGACCATGCAATCTTTTTTTTTAAATATTTTATATAAAATAATCTATATTATATAATATATGCAGTTGTTCTCTGTGTCAGTGTGCCAATCATTTATGCTACAGTTATTTATTGACAAATGCAAACCAGAAAAAAAGTATGATCTTATAAGACAAGCAGTGAATATGTGTATGTCGTATTGTATATACAAAATATCTCAGTATATTATATATATGCAGGAGTTCTCAGTGTGTCAGTGTGTCTATCTCTCTCTGGATCAGCTTCACTCCCCCGCTCTTCACTCTCACCCGTCTCCTGCTCACCACCCGACTCCCCCTCGGTGGGGTCCTCGCGGTGTACTGGGCCAGGCTCGCGACCTCTCCTCTCAGGATCTGAGGAGCATGCGCCCGGTCGCCTCGCGCCCTCTCCTCCCCCTCCTCCCAGTAGCCGTGGCGACGGAGGAACGGTTCCAGGGTTGCTAGGCGATTCGAGAGCTCTGTAATGCGCCTGCGCAGTAGGGAGACTTCTCTGAACAGGTCGTGGACGGACTCGGACAGAGGGCGCACCCTACAGGACGAACAGGGGAGGTGATATGATATATTATACTTAAATATCTTGATACCAGTGTGTCGTGACAGGGTGGGTGATTAAAATATCTTGGGAGGATTATCAAAGCATTACAATACATTACTAACTCTGATTATTTTCTTCAGTATCACTCATAACATTAGCCTGGCTGAAGAGGGTTTAAACTGGGTATGGAGAGCAGCTAGATTTTTATAGTATGTTTATCCATCTGAAAAATTCACAGTCCCACCGTTAAGGCCTCCCAAAGCCACTCCTCTAAGAAACATATACTAATGCAGTGTGTGGATGTTATAGCTAATGGAGGCGACGTCTTCAAAGGCAGTTTTTGTATTCAAGGGGTATGGCTTTTCATCATAGGATTAATGAGTGTGACACTTGGCACCTGATTGGACTACTGAACTCACATGGTGACTTGTTTTTAAACTTTTTATTTTTATATTATGTAAAAAGCTCAATAAAATGTGTTTCTACGTTTGTCATTACTTTTCCCTTAGAAAATGGTTAGCGTAAAGTTTATTCGGAGTTTCCAGGGGCATCTCAACATCACGCACATTTTTTCCCTGAGGGAAGATTACGCAAATGAACCGCTGACGTCACTTCTTCTTCTTCTGCTTTGGGTTTACTGGCAGGCCGCAAACAACTTCACGGCGTATACTGCCACCCGAAGTCCCCAGCCGGAAGTCCCCGGAGTTGGGGACTGGCTTCAGTAGAAGCTGCTGGGACTCCCAGCAGCTTCTACTAAAGCCTTCCGAGTAAATCGCCAGAACGCCGACACCTCCTCATCTCCACCCAACACACTCTCACTCCCTAAGCGTCCAGGAGCGACGTTTGGTCAGTGTCCGTGGCGTCCAGTTGTGACGCTCCTAAGCTCCTTCAGCGTCATAAAGGGACGCAAATAGCTTTCAACTGATTGCAATGTATTCCCATCTGCGGCGGGATTTGACGCTCATGGAAGCACGGCATTCGGCACGGCATTCGTTTGTGTCGGCAATGTGAGCGTCCATTCCCATTGGATAACGGAGAATTGTACACCCGGAAGTAAGTATTCCTCTTACTGTCGATTGATTTTACAGTGATATCTGCACTACTCATCGACTAAAAAACACCAGATTATCCTTGTTAATTACACAACATTGATTGGTTTAAATTGTGTGCAATGCTTTTGTATTTTTCCCCTTCGATTCGGAGAAACAAATATTTTTTCTGAGTAAAGGATGGCAGAAGACACTACACTACCCAGAATCCCCAGCTGTCGTTTGGACTACACCATGTGCTCTGTTTGACAAACCCCGTGATAGTCCTCAAGCTCTGTGATTGGAGAGTGTGCTCCGAGGGTTAAGCCGATTCTCGAACAGCACTTGAAATGGGATGGAACCACGGCAGACTGTCCAAAACTGGATTTGAACGGGTCCACCGCATTTGTAAATCATTTAGTATAATCACACAAATTCTGTGTTTTATATTTAACAATTCTGTGTTCTTTATTTATTGATTGTTCAATACCTGACAAGGCCGGAGATGAAATATCTACATACATATTATAAGAGTATAATACATTATGTATAATATCAGTTAAAATAAGTGCTTCAACATAGTTAACATTGCTGGAGGTATGCACAAATATTGATAGATGTCTTGTAATGCACTGTTGAGGAACCTGCGACCCAAGTTTTTCATTCAATGCATAACTACACCATAGTTGTGTAGGCCTATATGATATGTCAATAAACCTTAGAAAATCTTGAAATCTTGAAAGAGATGTGCAAAATAGTCATTATATACAGTCTTTAATTAACTATTAGTAGAGAATAACGAGTAATGAATATACTTTATAGGGATCCTATTAATAATAAAAATAATGAAATTCAATAACATGCTTTAACCACTAGGTGTCTCTTTATATCATCTGTGCACCTTTATGGTGTAAATACAGCCTATCTACCAATTGGATCAAATATAAAAGGCAGCCGAATTAGTGTTGATACTGCAAGGAGACGTATTGTGTGAAAAGAAATGTAAGATGTTGTTTAATGGCTGATATATTTATGATTCACGTCACGTTTTCAGTTCCTCATGTTTGTCTAGAAGTCTTCTCATCAGGGCTCTATAAATACAGAACTACGGCAGATATGTAATATTTAATGCAGCCGAACCGTGTATTACAATGCCGTTATGTGATGACTTTCAAAGAGAAAAGCAAGCACACTCGGAATAAAGTATATATATATTTTTTTTTTAAATGTTTTCGGTCTGTTTCCAGTATTTGTTAATGACGATGTGCTGTGAGATGTGAGACTGGAATTGCACAGGGGGAAATAACGTAGGCTATCTTCAGATGCGGATTTTGTTAAACTAATAATGTTTGCGCTGTGGACCAACACTATACATTGACGGGGAAGGGGGTAGCAATAAAGATAACACCATTAAACAGTTACACAACATAACAGAAATAATATCGATAGCAGCGTCCCTAGCAACCACCTTGGTAACAATGGAAACTTCGCGATTTCCTGAAGTAATCTTCGTAATAACTAGCAAACTAAAGATCATGTACATCCACTGCACACATAATCTGAAATAACAACTCATATTTCTCGCATCAAATGACATCAAAACGCATTTTAATGGCCAAACTAACTTTAAAATAGGCATTTTACACCGAGAATAAAATGAAGTTCGGCCATGTTTTCTTTTTCTGCAGGGAGAAATTTGAAGATCAGGTGACATAGAAGCCAGCCATTGGAATGAATGGTGAAAAAAACGGGGTTTGTCAAACAGAGCACATGGTGTAGTCCAAACGATAGCTGGGGATTCTGTCTTATAAATAAAATATTTGTTTCTCCGAAATCGAAGGGGAAAAATACAAAAGCATTGCACACAATTTAAACCAATCAATGTTATGTAATTAACAAGGATAATCTGGTGTTTTTTAGTCGATGAGTAGTGCAGATATCACTGTAAAATCAATCGACAGTAAGAGGAATACTTACTTCCGGGTGTACAATTCTCCGTTATCCAATGGGAATGGACGCTCACATTGCCTTTAAGGGCAGCCGACACAAACGAATGCCGTGCTTCCATGAGCGTCAAATCCCGCCGCAGATGGGAATACATTGCAATCAGTTGAAAGCTATTTGCCTCCCTTTATGACGCTGAAGGAGCTTAGGAGCGTCACAACTGGACGCCACGGACACTGATCAAACGTTGCTCCTGGACGCTTAGGGAGTGAGAGTGTGTTGCTCCACCGCTCCCATGTTTTCTTTTGTGTTGCCATAAGTTAGTCTCTCTGCGTTTGTGCGCTGGGCGAATTCTAATGCTAATAATGCTAATGCAAGGATAATAAAATGGCGGCTCGACAAAACATTTCAGAGTTTTACGGGGCGTGGTTTGCAATTCGCCCAGCCAATCAGAACTGGGGCACTTTTTCCCCCCAGGAGTGTACCACCTCTCAGCAGGCACTAAAAATTGCGGTAAAAGTTCCCGGCACTAAGTACTCTTTTTGGTGTGAACGCAAAATAAGGGGTACTAACGGAACTAAACGGGAAAAGTACTCCGGTGTGAACGCGCCTGCCAGTCTCTTGAATCGCACCAAAGTGCTACTTTCTGGATCTCAGTCTTTTTTAGCCATTATAGCCTACTTAAGATGAAGGATTTTAGTCATTGAATGCCTTGATCTTTAGATATTAGATAAACCAGCTGAGCAAACAGCTGAGCAGCTCCCTTGTGAAACTGATTTATTCAGTGTTTTTACTGGTTTAAGTCACGGGGTCCTAAATCTTCCCTGGAATATACAATGAAGTGGAAATAAACAGCAATGACAGTAATGACGAGGGAGAAGACTCCCATGATCCCACTCTCCTTTACAACAGCACCAACTACTTTGCTTAATTTTTTCACTAAAGTGACCCCTAGAGGCCGAAAGTGTCACATTGTGTGTGTTTGACCTGGAGTTACCTGGAGTAGTCTGGCAGCAGTGTGCTGGGCTGAGAGTGCAGAAGAGTCTTGATCTCACGGAAGATGCGTTTTCCCCATGCGTCCAAAACTCTGGTCACACTGCGCACTGAGGCCACATTCACACTGTCGGCTGGAACCAAACCATCACACCCCATCATCAGGCTTCAATTTACAATCCAAACAGCATGGCTGAATCATGAGTATCATAGGCACATGTGCTGAGAAATCATTTAAAGATCCAAATACCTCAACATTTTCATAATTCACATCTTCAATGATTCTACAGGCCTTGTATCACTACAATGTGAGGTAATCAAACGAGGCTCGTGATTTACCGCCCTCTCTGTAGTTCCAGTACCCATAATCCAGTTCGTTCTCCTCACTGGCTGCACGGGCCCCAGTTACCACAGCAACCACCATGAGCAGCATCAACACAGAGGGAGGGGCCATGATGAGAAACTTCCCCCTTTGATAAGAAAGAGAGAAAAACAAACCTACAGGTCGTCTGTTGAACAGATACACTTCTTGACATTTTTCTCTTCTAATACAAAACACACACAGAAATAAATAATAGAAGTGATGAAACGCAGACACACTACTTGTGCTGTACAGCCAGAAAAATATCGGCAGCTAGCAGGTGTGCACACACATTGTAACCCGTGGTGGAGAGTGACATAATAGAATAAAAGGCAGCTGCATATATATGGAGAAAAAACACATTACCCCCCAACAAATTGCAACAAAATACAATAATACATTAAGAAACCTTTTGTTGCAATTATTTTGGGGGCAAACCATATTTGCAAGTACTTCTACTTTTTCATTTTATGCTACTTTATACTTTTTATCTTTCATATATTTTTTTCTGACCACATTGTTGACTTTGTAGATTAAGATTTAACATGTAAAATGGGAAACACATATGGTCAGTTTATGAAATGGCATGCATTTGATGGCTAAAGGCATATTTTTTTTTCGCTTTCTTGCAGCTAATGAATATACAACATTAACAGAATATTTTAACAACACATCTTCATAATTCATAGTTTTTGCTGCTTACTTCTACAAACTACCTTCATAGCATATTTGACACTGTGGTATTCTTCTCTTTTAAGAAAAGGGTTTGATACTTCTCCCTCAACTTGTACAGCTAGGTGTCTTTATTTATTTAAACATTCAAAACCATCCATAAATCAATTACAAATACCCTGTGCTTTTAACGAATAACAAAGAAATCCCTCAAAAGATTGCACTTACTCTGAAGTCCTTTAACAGTCCTGTGCTTCTGTTAGAGGATGAACACAGTCTGATCTGAAAAACAAAGAGAGTGTTTTTACTCCAATCAACTCCAGGTGTGTGAGAGGAAAAACAAGAGAGGAGGTCGACCTCCTCATGCGACCCAGAAAAGATAAAAAAAAAAAGGAAAAGCAGGATTGCATCCATATGACAGTCTTTGAATCACACTGGACAATAATACGTTGATGACTCATTGTTGAGGTATTATAAATGTTTTCAGAGAATATGAATTTGGGGGCTGATGAAAGGCGCCGTGAAAATGAGCCAGGCTATAATCTCACTTTTCACATCTGGACAAACACATAACTGAAAATCAAGCCGATAACATGTGTCCCTTCACTATGATGAGTGTGATGTGCTGAAAAATCGTAACTTTACAAACTAACAGTTCACTTGTAAAGCATCACAAGCTGGAGAGCAAATGAGCCGATACTCACGACTTTGAAATGATGATGATGCTTCAAATCTCAGCAGGAAGTCCTTCTCCAAAGTATTTTGAATACATATGCTTCTGTCGCCTCTCCACTCTGACAATGCTCCGGTCTTTTCTTATTATTTCTTCCCTTGTCTTTCTCTCTCTCGCCTATTTTCACCTCAGCTCTTTCCCCCCTCGCCTCCCAGCTGTGATATAATAAGTAGAGTGTGGCAGGTCCAACGCACAGGTTAAAAACTCCTGATTTGTAGAGAGCTGTCTTTTCTTTAAACTGCTACACACGCACAACTCCTACACTCTGAAACTTGGACACCAGCTGCTGACAGATATGTGGCACTTCCTCTTCTTTCAGATAAGTCTCATAATTGACCTCGTTTTCTCTTTTCTCTTCAGCCCTCTGTGGAACAGACAGGGATATGTGTCCAAGCCGTGATCTCACTCCGCTGCAGGATCCAGTTTCTCCTCAAATTTAAGTTATAGATCTTTTCCATCTATTCTCTGCTTCCTGTCGTCCAGCTCCTCTTCCATCAGCTCCAATAAAATGCTGCTTAAATCATTGACAATTATCGAAATATAATACAGTGTATCTGAGAAGGGCTTCTTACTGTAAGAAGAATTTAGATCCCTTAGGTAGCTGTTACACATTACAAAAATATTATATAACTAGAGCGGTGGTGGGTCTTGGCTTGGCAATTGGAAGGTCACCAGTTCAAGTCCCGGCAAGACCAAGTGCTACCGAGGTGTCCCTGAGCAAGGCACCGTTCCCTACACTGCTCCCCGGGCGCTGTTCAAAATGGCTGCCCACTGCTCCTAACACTAGGATGGGTCAAATGCAGAGAAACAATTTCCCCACGGGGATTAATAAAGTATATCAAAATAAAAAAAAACAAGTATTTACAAGACATTTTAAAACTACTTTTAAGTTTCAAACGTTTGGTTGGACAAACAAGACATTTGAAGTTATGGCAAGTTTAGGTGGCGTTTCTTTTAAAATACTATATAATTTGGAGTTTAACCTATAAGAAACTACTGTTGCAAAATAAACGTAAAAAGTAAAACTTTCCCTCTGAATTGTGGTGGATCTGAGTATACTGTGTCAGCTTCTCAAAACTGCAGGTAACGTTCCTATTTATTTACCACCATGTAGACATCAGGGAATATCAGACATTTAATGTACAATAATTTCAAATGTTCTTTTCAATGCAACACTCACAGTCTTTGATATGTAAATATGTTTTGTTTTAAGATCTGCATGTGCATAGATGTTTGTTTTGCTTAAATTATCTTTTATAAGCCCCAAGAAAGAGAGGAGATAGGCGTGCAGCAGACGGGATATGAAATGGAACAAATTATTCTCTATTGACTGGCATCCAGATGTTATTCCAGCTCTCTGTGTCTGTTTTCATGCTGCGGCTGTGGTGAGGTCAGAGTTGGCCACTAATGTAGCCAAGAAAGAAAATGGTAATAAAATCTAGTTACGAGTGAAGAAAGAAGGAGGCATAAATGAGGTAGTTGGGGTGAGAAAAACAGACAAACAAACAGAGTTCAAATATAATGATTACCACTGCAGTTCCACATGTGCACACCTCTCCTGGCAGCCTCCGAGAGTTACTGCTGTGAAGAGGTCTCCACCAGCCGCCACATGGTTCACATTAACAACAGGCAGTTTGACACCTTCAGCTGAATTCCTCACACACACACACACACACACACACACACACACACACACACACACACACACACACACACACACACACACACACACACACACACACACACACACACACACACACACACACACACACACACACACACACACACACACACACACACACACACACACACACAGGGTTTCTGCTAGGATTTTTTTCTTGCCGGTCAAATGTCCGGAAAGAATTTATTTTACCGGGCAAATTTGAAACTTACCGGTCATGTTTCAATAATAAGAATAATAAGAATTGTGTAGCAGAGTTTCCGTTAGCAGGTAATTACCGGACTATGACCGGATATGCTGATGTTTAAAACTCAGTAACAGATCAAAAAGTTCAGATTAATTTTTCAATAAATGATTTCACAAACAACATAATTATTACATTCAAACAAACTACTTATAGTAGACAGACGAAATGACATTAAGAGAACGGAATTTACAATTAAAAGGCTGTTCAACGTGTGTTGCTAACTTGCTTCGGTATGCTAGCTTAATCTGTTATCTGTAAACGTTCCCTAAATCTACTAATTTAGGGATAATCCACTGACATCCTTTAATACACATGTTCATTTGAATCAGATGTACTGATAATATCCGCAATATACATCTTTAAACTTCTTCTTACCTTTAAAAGTCCGTCACGAACGGTGTATTATGCTGCAACTCCACAGCTCTGCCAGCCTTGGCGCTAACTTCCGGGGAACGATTGAGAGGCTCCACGATCCGCCATTGCTGTAAAAAAGTGGTCCATTGGAGTGAACGGAGATGTCGTAACTCTTCTATTAAATGGCTCTGGGTGTGGGCTCATGGCTTACTTTTATTTCCCCAACAACACTGTCTCATTGTGGTGGAAGGCCAACATTGCACTTCACTTTTCCAGGAGCTGATGTCACAGAAGAACTGCAACAAGAAATAATCCCATTCAACACAATACAAAGCAAGTAGTAATATTATATTTTATAATGATGTGGATGTAACATTATGCTGTTCATTGATTTCAAGCTTTAATGTTAAATGTCTCTTGTATGAAACAGAGTTGTTAATGCTCTTTTCATTTGGGCTTTGGTGTGTCCGCAATGATAACAGAAAAAACTGAACAAATTGAGGAAGTGGTTTTGCCAGAAACAGGAAACCCAACGCTGCAGTTTATTAACCAAGACAAACTGAAACACTCAATAGATTTGTGGAACAACCTCAACATAGAAGACTATAAACATCTCTACAAAACCCCAAAGATAAGAACATGGGAGCTCAACAAGTTTGGCATCTTTCTTTCTTGTGGACCTGGATATTTGTCTGTTTGTTCCTTTCTGAATGCACAGGAATGGGCACACCAGGTAAGCCATTCAAACTGTTCTTTGACTGAAATGGAACCTTTGGAAATTACTAACGTATCTATTTTATTGTTTGCTGCCAAAGAAGTGAACATATGTGTTTCTTAAGCTTCAAATCAAGTAAAAAGTAATGATTATTCTTATTATCAATCTTATGTTTAGTTTTTATTGTTATCGTTTCATCTATAAATGTGTAATTGTTTATTAAAAAAAACCAGGGTGAAGTGTTCAGATTACTTATTTTGTCCAGCCAAGACGACAAAATACTTAGTCTCTACTGAAACAAAAGAGAGAAAAACTGAAAATCATCACATTTATGAAACTCAAACCAAAGCATGTTGGTGCTTTTGTTTAATAATAGATATTTTGTTCAACCACTACCTGATTAAACGATTACATTTCCTCTTTGTACTCTATGTCATGTCTCCTGACAGAACTCAGCATGGACCGCTCAGTGTTTGTGGGAATAAAAGGCGAAGATCTCCACATTATCTGTTGGTTGACAATGCCAGCAAACCAAAGCCGTGACTCCTTCTCATGCTCCAACCCGCTCCAAAACAAGATATATGATTCTGTAATCCTTGAGAATAGCCTGGCAGAGAAGCGCAGGTTACCAGTGGAGCTGAAAACCCTGAGCATTTCAGGAGAATACAGCTGCCAATATAAAACAGCCAAAGTGAATTGGTTTCTTCGTCTGAGAGGTGAGTACTAAAAGAAGAGAATGTGAATGAAAAATGTAATTTATATAGATTTTTTTTATAGGAGTTAAGATTTGCGGTAATACCAGATTTTATACTGATCCTCTTCATTTTCAGTTTCAAAGCATTGGATAGCATAGGATTAAAAATGACTATCAATTTCAAGACTGACCAGATGAAAACAGTGATTTAGATTAAATGAGCATAAATGTGTAGTGAAGAAAAGGTGATAGTTTTATCAGATGGATACATGCCAGTGTCAACAGATTGAGGCATAAACAGAGTTCTGCTTGGCTTTGCTAGAGAACGTTTTTTTTACACAATGTTTGCTAAAGCTAGCTTCCAACAAATGTAATAATGTTGGATTCGTTTTTTTTCCATTGAGTGGACATGCGTTTTGATGTCGATATTTAGAGCCCCTCAAAATCTGTTTTGTATATTTTACAAGAAAAACTCAATTTCGTATTTTCTAAATGAACAGATTTGTTTTTGTGGGACAGAATAAATGTTTTTGTTGTCCTTTAAGTGACCATTGAGATTTATGTTGGGACCCTTCAGGTTGGAAAGTACTGTTCAGTAAAGTGCAAAGCCACAAGTGCTAGTACTGATGCTGAATGAAAGTGTTCAGTTTACATACAAAAAAGCCCAAATCAGCCAATTAATGAAACATTGCTTCACATACTGACATCAAATGTTAAATGGTGTTTTTCCAGATGAGGGCTACAGGCAGCAGGTCTTTATGGATAACCCAGGGATCATCGTGGTCGCCGTCTTCACGGGGGTGCTGCTGGTTTTCAGTGTGGTCGGCTCAGTATATGTCTTCAGAGGACATGGGGTAAGAAACAACGTGTTGCAATGTGAGAATATTGCTGTGTGACAGGCAGTTTTGTTGTTTAGTTTTTAAAGCTCCAGATGAAGTTGAGTCCTTTATCAAAACCTCATTGTTACCTAATCCTATGACTGGTGTTTTCATAGCTCAAGTCTAAAGGCAGGTCTGTCCTATAAAGCCAGATTATTTTGTGCAAATTATTATATTCAAGCATTGAATTTACTCCATTCACATGACACAAACCTAAAGAGGTAACTGCGACATAACAAAAACTGAATCATGTGCTTTAGTCTAATTTGCATGTAATCCAGTTTTGATATTCATTTTTCTCTTGATGCATAAAATTACCTTTTTGTAGAAAGAACGTGGTGACAGCGGCAGAAAACGAAAGCAGAACAGAGAAGAAATGCAGCAGAGAGAGGTGGAGGAAGACAACATGGATGCAATAACAGCTCCTTCTACGTCTTTCTATGCAGTAAGCAGTGTTGGGAAAGTTCACTTTCTACATGAACTAGTTCAGTTCACAGTTCACACATTTTAAAATGAACTAGTTCAGTTCATAGTTCATAGTTCAAAATGTTGAACTAAAGTTCATGGTTTCAAAAATGAACTAATTTATAGTTCATAGTTATTTTTTCAATAAGTTGCTGCGAGCTATTATTTGTCTCCTGTACGATGTTAATGGGCCATTTCAATGTTTACAATATCCTCAGAGGGCCGTACAAGTTATTGACCTCTGCTTAAAAAAATAAAATCACAGCCCATTCATTTCATTCTGTGCAAAGAAAAAGCAACCTCCTAATCCAGATATCTCACCATGACTCGCGTATGCATGCACGTGTAGGGTGTGGCGTGACCACCAAAACAGAAAGATATGGACACAAGATGTGTGCAAATGTATTTAGTTTCCTATCCATGTGAACATGATTTAAGTGGGGGGAGACCTAACCTCCTCTAGGGGGGTCCGGAGGGCATGCTCCCCTGGGAAGATTTTTTTTTAAATGTTGAAGTTAAAAGCATAAATCTGGTGCACTTTGAGAGCAACATTAGGAGATCTATGGACACATCTCTCAACACCCAAACACAACTGTAAACAGATTTTCTTTTAATTTATGGATATTTGACAAATCACTCCCCTTTCAAACTGTATTCTTCTTTATTAATAACTGTCATATAGTATTTTATACCTGTTTACTTTATTCTCTTATTTTTTTGATAACTATAATGATCATATAAAGATGTGCCTTTACCTCACTGGTTGTAGACAAAGCTTCTTATATTCGTTAGCATAGCTAGCTAACCAGATGCTAATGATAACAACACAGTTATTGACTGTATGACAGATGAGCAGATCGCCACTGGGCTTTCAACTAAAGACACAGACACGCAGAAACTGCGGCATGTGTATGGACTTATCGGTACTGCAATTTCTGAAGTGCTGGAGTGGCGTTCTGGTGCTCTCCGTCAGAACTGCACCCCTTTCAGTCGAGACATATACCACGTGATGACACGTTAGGCTCGTGTTGTGTTCAAGGACCCTAACCTTGGCCAGGAAAAACAGGCACTCGCTTGTTTAATTTTTTTGCGGTCTAGATTTCTTTCATTTTTTTATTTTTTGCGTGTGTTTATAAATTACCTCGAGAGCCGTACCAAATTGTCTCGCGGGCCGTATACGGCCCGGAGGCCGGAGGTTCTCCACCCCTGCCGTAGAGTCTCACTCTGAGCGAGTGCTGCTGCAGCTGCTCTCGGCTTCGTCCATACTTCATTCAATGCTCGCCGGTTCCGCGGTTCCACATTGTTTGTTGTGAGGAGTCTGATATATTTAGTATATTTATATTTTAGTGCGACATCCAGGGGTGACAGGCGCGTACGCGTCACAGGCAGCTTGCTGTTGCCAGATTGGGTGGTTTTCCGCATTATTCTGAAGCCTGTTTACGGTGTGTTTTAACTGGGTTTTCGGCTGAAAGGCATATGAAATCTGGCACACTTTTGAACGCCGTTATATAATACAGTGCTGAGAATGAACGCACTTTTGAACGCCGTTATACAGCGCTGAGAATGAACGCGTTCTCAATTACGTTCATCTAGCGGAAATACAGTACGTTCAGTTCACGTTCGCCCAAAATATGAACGCGTTCATGAACGATCGTTCATTGAACGCGTTCAGGTACATCACTGGCAGTAAGAACGTTGTTTCTCAAGAGAATAGAGACAGACGCTTTTCATTTGAATTCAACTAACACAATACTTTTCTGTCGACCATCTTCACTGCATTCACGTTCATTTTTCACATTTGTTGACAATGTATTACAAAACTTCTTTCAGAGTCTCGAGACTCGACCCAGGTCCATTTATGATGTGCTGGACCACTCAGCTGCTAAGAAAGAGCCAAACCAAAGAAAAGCTAAACCCAAGAAAAAGGAACCGCAAGAAAAGGTCAGTGTGGACTTCAGGTTATTCGTCACTTTTGCTGTTATAAAAGAAAAACCAAGCTTTTGTTGTAGTTGATCACGTGTCTTGTACTTTCTCCACAGATGCCACAAACCCCACAAGAACAGAATGAAGGCACATTTGAGTGTGTCTATGAGAATTTTTGAATCATAAATAACCATGTGAATTGTTGCTTTGTTTGACCATCAGGGCCAGAGTGAGTGCAAATGTTTCAAATTAAATTATCATGTTATAATATGTTTCTCTTTCAAATGCACAGGAGCACAATTAAAAAAATAGCATAAATTCCTCAAAACTGTACAGACGTGTGCTACAGAGTCTGATTCCTGCAACGTATCTTCTCATTTAAATGTGTTGTGGCTGAATGAGGAGTAATCTACAAGCTACGTGTCTAATTTAAGAATGTATTTTCAAGATTAATGACTAAAATCATTTTGGGCTTATAATGATTACTGTGCATACGGATAAGTATATTAGGTAAAGTTAAGTTATTTCTTTTTAACCCATGCAATTTATTTTTAAACATGCTTCGTATGTATTTTATTCCAAGTAGTGTATTGTATTTTATCTGTAACCTGAGGCTGTAATAAAGTTTTTTAATTGTGGCATTTCATTCTTTGATATGGGCTATGCGGACCAATCACATTGTTAGGTGTCGATTCTACGAGCCAGTGGCAACGCTCCATTCAGCTGCACTTCCTGATTCGGTTTGTTGTGTTTTTCTGGGTTAATCATGGCTGCAGAGGGCGATTTTCTGGCGAGATACCGTGCTGTGTCGAATAAACTAAAGAAGTAAGGCTTTGAGTTTCATCATTTCATATGGATTGATGACAGAATATTAGGAATAGCCTAACGTTACGAGACAATAATGCTGCAGACGCTAAGAAGCTATGTTAGGCTAACGTCACATTACGCTATTTAACCTACCTTTGTGTGCATGATTGTAGTTTTTAATGCAGATATCATGTCAATATGTGTTAAGTGCTAAGTTCATGAATGATAGTAACTGATGAATTATGGCGTTATTCGACAGCTAATAGTTACATCCGTGCTAGCTAACCCTACTTACCGAGGCATCATTCATTCAAATGTTAAGCACCTCAAATATTAGATTAAGTGTATTTGGTTGAGCTTTCTTAGTGTAATATTTTTAGAAAATTGAAAGGCTTTTGTTTCCTTGTCGCAGACGTTTTCTCCGGAAACCCAATGTAGCGGAGGCGAGTGAGCAGTTTGGTAAGTGACAGTATCTCTGAATAACCCCACGCTACCTTCTACTGTGTGTCAACCTATGGTGTCAACATTACAGTATGTGTCCATTACGCACGACATGACACCAACATCGGCCTTCTCCTTGTTCTCCTTCATATCATCTATAATATATATCATCAGTTTCTTCTCAATTTGCATTTCCCTGTTTTCACTTGTGTTCAGGTCAGTTAGCAAAGGAGCTGAAGCAGCAGGACTGCCTTCAGTATGCGGCTTTCTGTAACCTGGCCATGGCTCGGTGAGTGGACAAGTGTAAACTCATAAATGTTGCACCATATTGACCTAAACCAGGTCAGTGTTTAACAGAATAAAAGATACATTCTAAAGCCCAACGTATGTGTTCATTATGTATTGCAGATGATTTTAGTGTTGTCCACCCATTTGTAATCGAGAGAAAAGTATATGGTACAACATACATAATGTTACATAATGTGGCCTGGTTCCTACTTTACATTAGCAACAGTTTGGCCCTTTTCTGCGTGGGACCTCTTTCACAAAGCAAGGCCCATAAAGCATGGGTTTTCCCAGTTTGGTGTTGAATGGGTCTACTTCCCTAAACACACTCTGACATCAACAACATCCAACATCTTTGAGACACTGTTGACTCTAATCTAGATCGCATCACCCAACAGTGGCTGACATTATCTTTCCTGTGGCAGCAAGGGATCAAATCCCTCAAGCCAAGCTCCATATTTTGTGTAAAGCTGACCCAGAAGAGTAGACTTCTAAATGTGCATGGCTTTGGTATAGAATGTTCAACAGTCACATATGGGTGTCATGTTCATCTGTTGTTGTTACCCATCCTGAACGTCTCACTGCAGGTGTGAGCAGACTCTCTTTAATGCTCCTGGAGAGGCGCTGGCCCTCACCGATGCTGCCCGCCTGTTCCTCACGTCTGAGAAGGAGAACCGGGCACTGCAGGCCCCGGGCTTTGACGAGCATCTCCAGGCTGCTCTCAACTGCTACAGTTTTGCCATCAAGGTGATTCCTATTTTTATAATGCTTGAAGTAAGGCTGCCTTGTTATCATTTAGTCACTACACATTTATTATTGCAAGAATTCACGATAACAAAATTGCAATATCTATAGAACGTTTTGGATTCCAGCTTTGTTTATTTAGCATTTTGTTACCTTTTTTTTACAAAATATTTACACTAAAAAAACAACAAGAGGGAGGTGGGGAGAGAATCTTTGAACAGTAGTAATTCAATTCGTTTTACATTTAATGTGGATAATGTGGTATTCATAGAGTATATAGTTGTATATACTGTATTCAATTCTCGTGGACTACATATTTATGGTTTGCAGAATAAATTACAAAGTACATTCCCGATTGTTTCCACATTTCTATACATATAGACTGTAAGATAATGCTGACGTATGAATGGGTTACAGGTGCACATTGAGATGAACCAGCCTGTGATGGCAGCCAGCCTGAGTCTAGAACTGGGCAACGCACTGAAGGTAAAACTTTGGATCAGAGATGTAAAAACGATAAATTATCTTTGCTTTGATTGTAACTGTATATACTGTTGTTAAACTGACCTGTTAACCTCTCCCCCTCTGTGGTTTCAACAGGAGATGAACAGACCCGGGGAGGCTATCGTCCATTACCAGAGGGCTGCAGAGCTGCAGACACAGACGCCCATTGAAGCGCTGCTGTCAATGGGAGAAATGGCTACGTGTAAAATACTAACACGTGAGTTCAGTTTGTCTTCTGATATGTAGTTGATGTGTGTTTTATGTGAGATTCTTCTTGATTTTCTGCAGTTTGAGCCTTCATGTCTCTTGTGTTTTGCAGGTGACTACGACGGTGCTCTGTCAGTGTTCACAGAGATGCAGCTGACGTGCCAGGAGAGAGGACTGCAGCTTCCAGGCATCAGCACCCCCGTTGGTGAGGCTCTGAATTTATATACAAAATAATAATCTTAGGCTCTACCTGCATAAAATAATCTTAAATATAAATGGATTGCCAATGATGCAGGTTAAATGTAGGCTTTAATGTCATCAGAACAAATGTAGCGCGAAGAACGTTTTAATTACAAACATCTAAAGCTGGATCTAATAAGAAAATGAATACATTTCTCTTCTGTATCTTAATTGTCCTTGGAAAAAAAGGTGCTTTTTTGGACATTGTGGCAAAATGTGAGGTCTCCAGAGTACTGCTGCTGATGTTGCTTGAGGTAAGCTTGTTGATTGTTTTTATATTTCAATAATTATATTATAATTTGTAACACCTGCAAGCCTAAAATGAGTGGAGTAGGAAACATCTTAACATCAAGGTTTTCAGGAGAACTTGTTAATCTAACTTTCTATGTTTTATTATAAATACAGTACAAATACATTAACATTTTCCAAACATGTACATGTTGGGTACAAAAATGTTTGTCAATTATAGTGCTAACGGCAAATCTGAATTTTAGAAAATTCCTATTTGTTGCATTTGTATTTACTGGTGCAGATACACTTTAACGGTCCAACATTGCTGTCTTCCTGTCCAGCCTCCGCCTCAGAAGCTGTTACCAGAACATGCCCAGACCCTGGAGAGGTACGCGTGGGAGTCCTTCGACCCTCACAGCCAAGGTGAATGCAGCGCACTATTCATTCAAGATATTAGAGCAACAGGGTGTGATTTCTAACCATTGTCTTTTATTGAGTGCCATGTATTTGAAGTGGTGTAAACGTGGCTCTTTTCCTCTCCTCCAGTGACCTTCCTGCCTGAGAATGTTTTCCTGCTCCTGCAGTCTGTGGTGGTGAGTTTCATCATTCACATTCTTGGAACGGTTCACAGGATTTCCTGATCCTTCCTGTCTCATACAGGAAAATCATTCACCACAGAGTTGTGCTCAAGTTTGCCTTCCTTTGACAATGAAATTATCATTTTCTATTTGCAGCATTCAATGTCAGTGTTCAGACTTTGATGTGTCTTTCAATATGACGCAATTATAAAATATTCAAGGTTCCAGATTGATGTTTATTCAGAACAGACTCTATACACAGTATTGAAAAATGTAAAAAATTAGCTTAAACCTTGACAAAATCCTGGGAATTTTTCAAGGTCATCTAATTTTGCAGTTATGGTTTTATTTGTGCAGTGCATAACAGTGAATCTGTTTTGCAGATGGCGTGTCAGGAGAAAGACACAGAGTCCCTCAAGTCTCTTCAGACTGAGCTATGGTGAGCATTCAGAAAAGTTCCATCATGTGGTGGGGGATTGAGCAGTGTTTTTATTGCTTCTCAATCTTAATTTTCCATATTCATTATGTGTTTTCTTCTCCTCAGGCCCTTTCTGAGTGCTGAGCAGAACCATCTTCTCCATCTGGTGGTTCAGGAGCGCATCACGCCGTCTGGCCAAGGCATTTAGTGCAGTCAAGGTTTTACTCACTTCCTCTGGGAGCGATACTTTATATAACGGAACATTCCTGTTTCTGACTGGGTCTGTTGTAAGGCCTGAGGAAGATTTGCTTTCAAAACCTCAATGTTGTAACTTGCAGAAATGATTGCAATGCGAAACTTTTGACCTTATTAAGCAGTCTGTGAAAATCCAATAGCATTTTCAAGAAGTGTTTTTATTTAGGATGCTAATTTCAGTTAGTTTAAATTAATTTTAATATAATCTTGTGTCTTGTGAGTTATGGCTACTGAATTGATCCATATTTATTATGTAACAGTGACTTTGTTGCATTAATAGCAGTTAAAAAATGAAACATGAAGGCTTTGTGTTATGATTTGTTTTATTAATAAATGATATGGCTTCAATTCCAATGTAATTACAAACACACAAACCTACTGCATAGTTTTGAATTATGGTGAAATGAAACACCATTGTCCTCCATCCCTTGTTCACTTGTACAAATTGCATGTACCTTTCTTATGATAGCAGCCAACCACAGACACAAAATCAACCAAAAACACTCAATACAAAATGTTACAAAAATATAATGGTTACAATGTACATAAAACAAAAAGATACACTATCCTTCAGTTGTAAAATAAGGATACATGATTAAACTTATACTGTGTATTAAGGCTTGTCTTTCCTGATTGTTAGACAGGAATCCCGTAGTTTCTCCCACCTGCCATACCTTCACAGATACAAGTACTTTCTACTGCTAAATCTTAAAAGGGCCTTTGCTTTCTTTAAAAAATTGTTTGTGCTCTGGTAAGCTATTCTCTTCCTCTCTTGCAGAGAGTTGGATGAAAATATTTGATACCTGTCCTATTACTGTATGTTAGCAAAAGTGTGCAAATGGAAACTAGTCAAACGGTAACCAAATCCACAAACCAGCACCTCTAACGCTGTCTAGCTTCTTGTTTTTTTGATGAGCGCTTTACCAAACGAACAGTCAAGTTGATATCAGTCCTAAAACCAACAATTATACATTTCACACTTGGTGGTTGGCTAACTGTTTCCAATCTTTATCTCAGTCAGAATGGCATCCATCCTCTCTGCAAGAAAGACCATCTTTCTCCAGAGTTCAAACTACTCCTTTACATTACTAACTGATATGGACAGTTCTCCAAATGTGTATGTAACTACTTTATAAAAGAACATTGATTTATGAATTATTTTATGGTTAAACAAGCACTTTTAAAGGTTGCACCATCCCTTGTGTTGCACTGCGCTGCTCTACTCAGTGAAATATTGCCCTTTCATCAAATAGAAATCAGTGAAGTAATATCGTCAAGTTCAGCCCTTCATGTAATGCAAGCAGGACTTCCATTTCCATAAAAAAAAAAATCTAAATCTAAACAAATGGCTCTTGTAAGCAATTGGACATAAACCCCCCCTTCCCTCCTATTTTTTTAGCTGCAGATGTAGATCAAAGATCTTACATTTTTTCCTCCAATTTTTTAAACAAATCCTTTTCTTTCATTTCCCAAACTCAAACTGAGAACATGATCTCTGGCCTGCCCTCCTTCCTTTCATCCTCTTACTCGCTCTTCTTCCGCAGGATGAGGTAGGTGATGGCTAAGATAAAAGTGAGGACAAAAGAGATCCAGGCCAGGACGTAGGAGTGTCCGAACCCCCCCTCCGTCTCGTTGGGGTGAAGCTCGGCCGTGTAGATTGAGGCTGCTATCATTATACACAGGCCTGCAGGGGAGAAGGAGAGTATTGTCAAATACACACGACAGGCTATTAAGAAGTCATTATTTTTCCCATTATGAGATAACACTCATGAACAAGGACAGTTTCAGTGCAATTACAACTAAATGAGAAACATGGCAGTTTCACTTTTCTAATTTACCAAAGATAGTCATTAGAAACATGTTCAAAGTCCATTACTTTTACACTTCAAGTATTTGTATGAACTAGCAGCAGTGTCAAATATAATCCATCATTAACCCTCTTTACTTTATTATACTGTGACATACAGATTAGTGTAGTTCAAAGCTCTTTTAACCATGCATATGTTGAATTCTACAGAAAACTGTCACAGCATGAAATCTTAATGTGATATCGATAATTTTTCTCACCATTCAGTTTGAAATACTTTAATGTTGCCGACAATCAGTAAGGAGGAAAGCCTTTCTTGTCCCAGTCCTTACAATATATATATTTTTTCTTTTATGAGATATCAATAAATAATTTGTTAGATGCAGACATTATCAACTACTTTTATAAAAAATATATATTTACAGATTTTTGAACTTTCACTTGTTGTGCAAATCTCTGCATCTCAAAATAAATTATTTTGGTTTCTGGCACCTTCAAATTTCCTGAAAATACCATCTCAGTTTTATATTTAAGATCGAAAGGCTGAAGTTTGAGAAAATAATCAAGACATGATGACAATACAATCTCAACCCTACCGACTTTCAATCAAATTTCTGGCTACAACCAACCATTTTTTTCTTTATAGATTAGACTGCTGATTATTTTCCAAATCTATATTTTGGACTATAAAATGTGAAAAATGCTAATCGAGGTTTCTCAAAATCTAAGGTTATGTGTTTAAATGTTTGGTTTTGTGAGTTTGAAACCCAAAGATTTTAAGTAAAACCGCATTTTATGCCATATTTGCAAGATAAATTACTTAAACGATTAATTGTTGCAGCTATGCCACTAAGGCCTGAGATTCTACGGAAAACCAGTCAATGTTCTGTATGTGGATCTGTATCTGCATCCATGTCTGTTTTACCACTACACATGCTGATATTCCTAATGTCCTTGAAGAGAAAGTTAATGAATTTCAATATGTTGTACGGTCAGTCATGTCCTATTAAATGAAGTTATTGATATTTTCAGAGAACTACATGTCTAAAAAGTCAAGCATTTGCCCAACATCCTCCATAGAAATGAACAAATCTCAGCTAAAAGCAAATAAACATTTTTTCCAGATGCAATTTAGACTTTTGACTCAGGGTTACTTACAGGAGATTAGCTGTAAAATGCCGGAGAAGGTAAACCTCTGGCCTTTGGGCAGGGTGAACAGCTGAGCTACGAACACAAACAAGGCCAGGATGGCAAAGATACAGGCCAGCACTGTGGTGGCCTGCACCGCCTGGAGATACTCTGCAACAACGGGATGACAAAACAGTCAGTGAAGGACTCACAACAAGACAGAGGCTAGCACAGTGTAAATGTGCATCATTCAGCACTATAACTGGTCTGCTCATTAACATTCATAAAGTAGTTAAAGAAAACATATTTACATACTGTAGAAGATACACATTTTCTAATCAGC
Source organism: Pseudochaenichthys georgianus (assembly GCF_902827115.2). Lineage (NCBI taxonomy): Eukaryota > Metazoa > Chordata > Actinopteri > Perciformes > Channichthyidae > Pseudochaenichthys > Pseudochaenichthys georgianus. Next base: position 28,422,251 of record NC_047503.1, on the reverse strand, counting down.
ATTCTTTCTGTTTCTACAGCTTAAAACATTGAATCTCCTTTCAGATCAAGTCAACATATGAACTTTACCCTCAGGATAGTCTTTCAGGTTGGTGTAATGCCATGCAGAGTTTGCCAACTCCCACCTGCCCCACAAGTCAGTGGACACTGTGTTAGTGACCCACCAGGCCTGAAGACACACAGGAAGGTAAGAATGAATACATAACATAATATGAAGACACATACATGGTTGCACCACGTATGTAAATAAATACTTTGTTTGAGTATTTTGTCATTCAATTATTTTCCTGTTCAGTGACCCCTCCCGCTCTTATTGAGTTGGCTGTTTGTTTTTTACATATTCTGTAAGAGCTGGTGAAAGTCTGTCTGTATGTTTTGCAACACTGTGTGTGGCAAAATACCAAAAACATATTTTGACATTTGACTTCTGGGTATTTCCAAGTGGTTTAATGACACACGTGCAGCCCTTTGCCTCCATAAATGTATATACTGTATAATGTTGGGAGTTTGGAAAATTGTGCAAGAGCCAGTGGTGGAAGAAGTATTAAAGTCCTTTACTCAAGCTCAAGTGCTAATGTAAAACTGTACAAATAATTTACAAAAAACAAAAAATTCCTACATTTAAAATGTTACTCAAGTAAAAGTAAGTATCAGCCGCATTTACAAAAAGTATAAAAACTAGACTCAATGAGAAGTACAATTTCCTTTTCCGTCTTTTGATTAATATTACTGCTGCATTAATGTTGTATTTTATGGCTGTAGAAGTTTGTAGTTCTGCTCATTTAAACTCCTTTATACCCTCTTGGTCAGTTTTAATTACAGCAACACTTCATATTCCACAAGATCTTCATATATTTGTAGCCCTGTAAGATTGTATCTCTTACAACAGAGCAATTTCAGCTGATGCAATGGTTTTTTAAGAATTTAATTTGATAAAAACTATTTTTTAGGAGAAATTGGGAGAATCCTTCTGTTTATAACAAACACTCAAAAGCAACACCTCTGATACATGGTTTTCACTGGACAGGAATGGGAGGAATAACGTAATGTAGTGGAGATATCAAACTACACTACTTCCCTCTTAAATGTAGTTAAATCGAAGTATAAAGTAGCATACAAGGATAAATAAAGGATATTTAAAATACAATTACCTTGAAATGTATTTAATTGCAGAAGGCCTACTTGGGTAAATGTACTGTTACATTCCAGCACTGGAAAGAGCCATTTGGTTGGAATTTATTAGCCCATTATCAGCCTCCTGTTCTTCCTCTGAGCACTGTGAGTGTGTTAAATGAGAAAACAAAAGATAAAGCTAATCCACTTACATTATCAATGGCGGCCACCAGCAGCAGGATGATAGTGGTAATGTGCAGAAGAACGATTCCTGCAAGCATCAACATCTTGGCCTTCTGAAAACTGAAAACATCGGGGGGGGGGGGAAAGGAAGGATGCACACCATTATGTATTTTCCAAGCACAGACTTATATAAGAAAGGCTTGTGAGGAAGCAACCATTCACAGCTGTCACATTAAAACTGTAACGTCACAAAGTGAAAAAAAAACGGACAGAGAGAGAGACGCTGCATGCAAGCCCAAACTCGCACCAGCCAGGACACATTTTTGAAAAACGCACATCTGCTGCCACACACTTCACAACCACTAGTTTCACATATTTTATGTATTTCTTGAATAACAGCTCATGTATGTTGCCTGTCATTTGTAACCCCCAAAATAAACACTTATCCGTTGGTTTAACGACTTTCTTAACTGCTTTAGTCTGTTTCCGTCTACAAGAAATGCGCATTTGTTTAGACTGTGAGGGCATTCCCAAATAGGTGCCACACACGCACACACACGCACACACACACAGGTCCTAGTCAACAACTTTGAAAAGAGCGCGAGAATACGACGACAGAAAACCAAAAATAAAAACACACCTCTAACTTTTACACACTTTATAAACACTTTTGACTGATACGTTGCATTCATCTACAGAGTTGAAGTTGCTTGTTCTTTACCAAACTTTTTTGCGCTCAGTCACATCCGCACCATTCAAGAAAATCTATAGTTAACTTTTCTACACAGCGACAAAAACACACACACCATACGTAAGAGCGTTCTACAGCGTCTTGTACACAAACAATAACTTAACAAAGTAAAACACATTGCTGTGAACGTTACCTGTAAGTACTTTAATGCGCCGGGAGGTTTTGGGAAATGTGAAACAGTGTAGACCCACCCAGTTTTGAATTCACAGCACACATATCACCCTGTTTTCACTCTCCATTCCCTCTCTTTCCTCGGACCAAGCCCCACCCAGAAAGTTTATTTTTTTCTCCCCTCAATGAAATGTCCAGACGAACCAAAAACCTTTAGGTTGTGCTCCACCCCTTCATCTCCACTTCATCTCCAAACGGTGCGTAAAGAGGATCAGAGTCTTCTAATCATTCATTGTCTCATTGGTTTTTATCACCTCTTTTTCTCCTTCAATTACCTTCCTTACAGACTGCTTCAAGCTCAATTATTTTTCGGGAGATTTCTTACCTGAGTGTCACATCTTTGTTACATTCTGGCCACAATTATTATTATCATCATTACAAACACTTTCAGCTTAAATCATGTGCAATATTAATAACAATGTGCAATAATAACTTGCAAATGATCAGCCACTATGTTTTGCACTATATAGGTGACTGCTCATCATTGTATAGTTTTTTACAATCATCATTTGACCATCTATGTTTTTTATTTGATATTTGTACGGCATTGTTAGTGTACAGTTTTATTTTTACAATTGTTACTTTTATTATTATGTTGCTATTGTGTCTTTGTTACTCTGGCACAACACTCTTATCTCTCTTATCTTAATAGCTGTCCTGTGTTTTTTATGAATATGAAATATGATTTAGGGCACACAATAGTGTGTCTTTACCTGTGTTTTCACACATTGCCCGTTCATTAAGCTCAGAAAATGATTTCTTAAGATGGGGCATTGGGAAGTGATTCAAACAGCAGCACCCCAGACATCAGGGACATTCATTAGACAATCATTTATTCACAACATTGAGATGAAATAGAGGTGACTAAACGGTGTCCTACTTTACTGGCAGCCAGCACCTCAACCATCACCTGGCCAGCCTACAGGACATCATATTTAAAAAAAAAAGCGCCATTAATACTGCCCGGATCTTGACGGAATTCAATATTAACAGACTCTGGAGATCATTTTGGAAAAGTACTGCTCTGCAATGACAAAAATTCTATTTTAGTCTGGACAGAGCGGGAGGAAAACAAAGACAGAGATATGCTTCTGTGGAGCATGTTTAGTGAGTGTAGAGAGAAGACAGTGTTAATGTATGCACCACTATACACCACAACAAAACCCTTGTATGTCAAATCCTACTTGGCAAAAAGACAGATTCTCAGCATGAAATAAACCTACTTTATTTTCCAGCTCAAATGTGCAGATTAAGATGATATTCCCAAAGTTTTCATAAAACATCCAAAACATACTGTACGATGACCTACAAATATATTTTAACAAATATCAATTACTTTGAGTCAAACAAAGTGGTGAATCACATGTAAATGTTGAGTTAAACCTTGTTTTATACATTTGTCATAAAATGGCTAATCTTTCCCCACACTGGTGTTATTTATGTACACGTGTAAACCAAAGTAAATCAACTCATTCATGCCCTTACATGAGCTCTTAATAATCACATTCTGAAACACTTTTGGTGGAAAGATCTATATATATATATAATTATATATATGTGCTGACATTCAAATCCTTGGTGTTTCCAACCAAGTTTTTTTTTTACAAGGGCAGTGGGTTGAGCTTTCATTGCATTTGAAATGTCATCCATATAATACCCGTAGGAAGCTTTTTCTGACATTTATAAACTCACAAGTTGACTATACGACATTTAGTTTTTTCTCTGGACATCGGACTCGAGAACACAAAAGGCTGGCATGAATAGAAATACTCATTTACATTATCAATGGTGGCCAGCAGAAACAGTAAAAGGTGATTTGACTCTTCTGATAGACTAACTGTCATATGTTAAATAGATACTGTCAGGTTGTTATTAATATTGGCTGCAGTCAAATAACACTATGTTATCAAGGGATTACTTTGCAGCAGTGCACATAAAGCCTTTTATCATCAGTCTGAGATGAAAGAAAGCTTGTGCAGTTATGGGTTTTCTAACTTCTACAAAGAAGCAGTACACACAAAACAGTAAAAAGAACATTTCAAGGTATTATATTTCTCCTAATAGGCCTGTGTCTTGTCTCCCATCAGGCCTGTGTGACTCCTAGTGAAGACCACATGGACTGAGGAAGTCCTAATCACCGTACTACAATGGCTGCTTTATCCCCTGAAGGTGGGATGAGGATGGATACCATAATTGCTTCCCTTTGCTCTTTTACAGAGCATTCCCTCATTTGTTGACAGTACAGATTCACTCAGTAACCTGGAAACATATCAGGATTAGGAATTATCCTGACACTTTCCCACTCTGCTCATCTGTGGCCGGTAAAATAATACAGAAGCAAGAATTAAATAAGCAGTTAAAATGGCTCAATGCAGAAAGCAGAGAAAGTACAGTGTGTACAGATGCTGTGATTGAAGTAAAACAGAAAGGGGAATGGTTATTCTTTGTGGTTTGGCACAATTCTTTGTGCCAAACCACAAAGAATAACAAAGAATAACCATCCCTTCTCCTACAGTTGTTTGTTAAAGGGAACATTTGCCACCTAGAAGGTAATTTAATAATTATGAGGTTCTTCCATAATAAGACTCTTCAAAACCTTTTACCCAATTTCATTCTGTGATATCTAATCCAGGAGTCAAGGACATCATGTTTTTGGTCGTTTTAGAAATCACATGCAAAATATCAACACGTTTTTCTGTGTGAAGATGTGCAAATAGAATTGAACATCATCGTACATGTAACCTTTTTTTTGTATTTTGTACAACTTGAGCAAGAAGTATTCAGATTCTTTACTTAAGTAAACGTAGTTATACCACACTGTTAAAAAAACAACAAAGTAATATGATCTCTTCTCTGTTTGCAAGACATGCTGTATTGTTGATGCTTGTTGGTCACATGGGCACTTCGGCGTCACCTGAACAAGAGGGCGATCAATTAAGAGTCATCAACAACGGACCAATGAGAAAGTTGATGACTCTTAATTGATCGCCCTCTTGTTCAAGTAACGCCGGAGTGCGCATGTGGCCAACAAGCATCAACAATACAGCATGTCTTGCAAGCAGAGAAGAGATCACATTACTTTGTTTTCATTTATTGCAACGTTTTGTTTGTTCACGTTTCAAGTAAGTCATTCGGTAAGTTTAGGACAAAGAAAGGAAGGTTTACCTGCTTACCAAGTTCATGACAACGACCAGCAGCAGGGCCCAGGTTTGCCCAGATCCAACACGCCGGATCTCACCGAGCTTCAGCCTGAATCTGTGATTTCCCTCGGAGAACCGGACCCACATGTCAGCGCACCGACGCGTCATGATCACCTGTTTAGGACTATCGGACACATCCGACCGGTTGAAAGGACTTCGACTTCTGTCCCTAAAAATGAATATCAAGCTGATTTTACAGGTAAAAAAACAACCCGCACTTTAGCACTTTAATTTAATTTGCGAGTGTTTTAAGGTGAACCTACAGCTGCACATGTAGGCCTACTACATGAAACTAAGTTGTATAAATGTGGCTCCAGAGGCAGTGGCGTGAAGAACTGACCTCAAGGTACGTCACTTGAGTCAGCGTCGGCTAGGTTTGGAGACTTGAAAGTCAAAACTCAGAGTCTATGGACGAGAAATACTGTAAGTGAGTTGATAAGAACTCGGTTGCTCACCATCTCCAGTCCGTTGGAGGTTAGCAGCTTGAGGCTAAATTATCCGCTACTGCAAAAACACCTGATGCTCATTACAGTAGTGGAATTGCTTTGTGTGTAATGTAGGCCCACGTTTTTGACCATAACATTTACCTGTTTGCAACTTACAATTGACAAATTATGTATCTCTTGTATAGACTCTTATGGCACTACCTCTATTCTTCGATTGTATCTACTTGCACTATTTTATCTGTTTTATTGTGTTGCACTGTTTGAGGAGCCTGGGACCCTAAGATTTTCATCGACATAACTACACTGTATACGTATGACAATAAAATCCTTTAATCTTGAATTAATTAACGACATCCCTGCTTCTGATAAGTTGAGACCCACTTGTATCTTAATAATTGAAGTATAGACTTAAATATCACCAATAGGCCTATAGCTGTATTGGCTTCAATTTATCGTTCATTCTTATTGTAAAAAACTAGTTTTGAAGTCACTGTATTTTGATTTTTCTAGTTTTAAGGCCAACCAAATTAATACATAAACAAACATTTGAAATACTGAAAGCAGTGTTTGAAAGATAATTTAGATCTTGAATATATTTTCTTTGTAGTATGTTTTCTGGAAAGAAATGCACTGTCATCTGATACTATTATACTTTACTACTACTAAAGATCTTCTTTTACCATTGTCAAGGAGTGCTCAGACGGGGAGCTGTAAAGTGTAAACTATTCTACAGTTTGTTAACATGCTGTTTTATATCCTTAGGTTTTCATGTGCAGGGGAAGGTGTCTGGCCCCACCTCCAGTCCATATTTCTCAACGTGGCTAGCTATGAGCCCCTTAGTGAAGTGTGATTATGGTGTCATGACCTTCACTGCCACTGGAGAAGAATTCACACACCTGTTAGTAGACAGAGGTAAGATGTATGAAGGTGGTGCACTGCTGTTTGAATGTTTTTATCAGCTTGGGTGGAAAATGGAAATGTTATGAAGGACCTTTTTTAGAACGGCAGAACATATTTTAGATACAGGTAATCAAATATCTACATGCATTGCTAGTCTTTGTGGTGAGAATCAATACAGTACTATTGATGTTTCTTAAAATGTACCATGACTTCAAGTAACCCCTATTTTCATTGTCTTTCTCTCTGCTGTTTTTCAATTACATTTAGAATTGGTTTATTCTGTTAATTGCCTCAAACTAATTAGAAAAGCCCATTACAATTTCCCAGAGTCCTCAAATTGCTAGTTATGTGCAACAAATCAATTACAAACATAATCAAAGAATCTGAAAACATTTTCACATTTAAAGAGCTAGCAGATGTTTGGTATTTTTAGCTTGATTAATGCCTAAACCGTCCAATCCACATTTAAATTAATGTTCTCTTACAGGGACAGCTTCTCCAATCTCCCTGTCCCAGTTACCTCCATACTGTGGTTACTTGGTGAAGACGTCATGGAGTGATCTCGAGATGATGGTGCCTTATGATGCATGTTACATTACTCAGGAGGTACAAGCAGTAGCACCTGCATTATATCTCCACCAGTGATTCCCTTGTCCTGTGTGCATCACCCCTTGTATGTTTCTCTCTGTCAGAATGGCAGTTATGTGCTGCCCATGTTGTGGTGGGGCAGCCCACTGAAGCTCTCCTGTCCCGTGCAAGCGTCCTCTCCTGTCCCCTCGTCCTCCCACTCGGCCCCCCGGATGTTCTGCTCCCCCTACGGCATGGCATTGCAGATGCAGGAGCAGGATATACAGTTACTGGCAGTCCTAGGTACGTTGGGGTAATCTGTGATTTAATACTGAGTTGTTTGACAAAGTACTTTTTTTTACAACAACTTGAATTGTAAAGTGTCTTTTGATTTGTTTGCCTAGTACTATATATCTTACTATAAGATAATCTACATAGATAACAAACTAGCGCTTTTTAATGAATTTTTTCACTGTTTATTGTAAAAATTCATTTTATCTGAAGAATAATTGAGGTTTAGATTTAAATCTGACAAGGGACGGATCTACATTTAGCCGTGTTTACATGCTATGGTTTTTTTCAGGCTAAATGCATTTTCTTCAGACATAATGGTTTTGCATTCACAGTATTTAAATGTGTATACTTTTAGGCCAAAATAAATCATGAATACAACAAGATAATATTCTTGTCAGCATGGAGATGGCTTTGAAACATTATCAATTGTTTGCACTTTGGGAAATAAAATGGTCATACATTTTCTTTAAATGTTATGGGTCCACAATTTCTGACATTTTACTGAAAAATAATAAAGAATATAATCTGATATGTCAAGGTAAAACAGGCTAAACTCTGAGATAGTTATTTAGCTAGAGATTACGTGATTAGAAATGACCAACATGTAAAATAAACGCATAAGAATTAAAGAAAAACAGACATGTTTAATTAAGAAGAAGAAAAAATAAATGACTGGTTCATATTCTTGCATAAAGATCTCTATGCTGTCTCAAACCATCTCAGCATTTCTACCAATATAGTGGAGATATACTGATCTGTTTTATTATTCATTATGTTATTCTAAAAAGAGCCACATTTTAAATATAGTTAGCCAGTAAGGTTATTAAATCTCCCATATTGCCAATATGCCCTCTCGAAAAACACGTGTTAAATGTTTTACAGTCAATGGAGGTTGGGGTCCGTTTGTATCTCAAGAGTGCGCGTACCGTGTCTCCTCCAGTCCTGGGAATCTCGCCTTCTTCATCTCCTACAGTGCTGCTTGTATAACACATTCAGTAAGTTATTTAACTTGAATGGAGTACTGTGGTAGGCTGCTGGCTTGTACTGATTATATTTTTATGTGATGCTGTTTTTCAGGGTGGTCTTCATCTCCAGTTTGTATTAAATGATCAGACATACATCCTCTCCTGCCCAGTTAATCCTCAGTTTCGCTACAACCCAGATACTGTTAGCCCTGCACCCTCCACTCCTCCTTCTACTACTACTACTCCTCAGCCTACAACCCAGGAGCATTTTGCTCAGCTTCCTCACTTCCCCAATTATCACTATCCTGGATTCCAGTACCTACAGTTTCCCCAGGTCTTCCCTTCTGGACCACAACCTGCCCACACCCCTCATCCCACATCCCCTCCAGCTACCCACCCACCCAAACATCCAGCAAGTCTTTATTACCCAGAGTATTATCTTCAGATGCCCTATTATCCTGAACCCACTGCGGCACCAGTGACCCAGGCACCAGCTCCTCTCACACCCAGCCCGCTGTCACCGAAACAACCTGCTGGTCCACAGTACCCTGTCTATCCATTCTATCATCCCACTTATTTTAATTTGTTCAATCATGGACTGTTTTCCAACCCTGGTGTTGGGGTGCAGCCTGCTCCTACTTCACATCCTGCCATCACTACACCTTCCCCTGTTCCACCTACAATCACTAGGACAATGGTTCCCAAACAGCCCGACCTTCCCAGCTATCCTTTCCACCAGTCTTATCCTAAACAAACAATTCATTTTCCACATATCACAGCTCCGCCACATGCCAAAGAGATGGCTCAGACAGTTACTCAGGAAACTCCTACACCAACCACTCAACCCAACACTCACACCATGTGTGTCCACCCCCCGCATCCCTATTATTCCAACTACCATCCTCTCTACCCGCCACACAACCTTCCATCGTACCCCCATCATCCAGTGACACATCCTCCAACGACACATCCTCCAACCACCACCACCACTACCACTACGATCCCTACTACTCCTACCTACACAAGTGATCCAGTTTCCCCTACAGCTGCACCCACTCCACAGCACCCCCATTTCCAGTGTCTGATGGGGGCGATAGTTGTCTTCCTGCCTTTTGCTCACCCAGAATCTATCCAGGTCAGAGGTCAGTGTGTAAACAAAGAGACTCTCCATGTTGGAATGACTTGTGGCTTTTCATGTCAGAAACACTCTACTGCATCAGTGTGCATTGATCAGCTTTTACTGCTAAAATTAAATTACATGAATTGCGTGTCATATCATCTATCTAACAAACTCCTTGTTTCTAACAGACGAAATGATGACGTGGCTGTTAGTCTCCAGTGTGTCTCCGGTGTGTAGGTACAGGCTGCAGAGAGCAGAGGGCTCTGGGGTATTCCTTCACTCTCCTCTGCCTGCCTGCCACAGCCAGCAATCGGTGAGATCCTCCATAATGCCTTGTCAATGCCTGAAAAGGTCCTCTTTTATATAATTACTTTAGTTTAACTATGTCCCTGTCTTTATTTTAAAGGATCTCAATATATTCAGTGCCTTTTTTTAAAAGTCAACTATTTGCTGTGAAGATATATTATGGGGAGATGTCTACCTGAGCAGAGAATGAAGTCGCTCTCCCCCGTGTGTTTGTAATTGGAGCTTCTCTGTTCTTTGCTTGCATAGCGAGTACGGCTGTGCGTTGCCATGTTGAAAGCCTTGTGGAGGCCATCCCTTTAATCATAGATATGCTCTGAGTCTGAATGTTGTATTCAGATCCTTTTTAAATAAATGATTTCTTAATGTAGTTTAGAGGTCTAATGACAATATAACCATTTTGTAGGAATTATTTGTATCTTTTTAGAAGTCTCCTTTAAATGGCTTTATATCTGCCTTTATGAAATCAGGATACTTTAAGATAAATGTTGGTATTTGAGAAGCTCATGGGTTCAATTTAAGTTTTTGGACACCATCAAGTCTTAGTGACAGGTGAGTAGGATCAACATCTTTTAACTTGCAATGAAAAGAGAAAGTCCTGCTCTGCCCTCTGGTGAAGGTGTTTTTGTTCCATATAAAATACCAATAGACTCTCAATAACTGTAATAAAGACTAATAAGACGGAGACAAACCAGATGGAAAGATGTAATTGAGGTCATGAGCTTTCCTTTTTGAGTGTGTAGTTTTTGGTGGTGATTTTATTACACTACATTATATTGCGAAGTGTTTAATTTACCTAAACAAAGTCCAAAACAATGACACCACGAAGTACACAATTAGATTGCTGATGCTGGAGGTTGATTTCTCTTGGGTTTTTCCCAGTCAGCAGCTCATTTTTTACGATTAATCCCATATGCAGCATTAGCTCTGCATGCTGTGTACGTTGTGGAGTTTTTTTATGTTCTGTGCAGCAAAACTGGTACGAATTCAGTGATTTTTGTGAGTTGATCTCAGCTTGCAGGCTCTATTTTTAAATGCAGTTGGAAAGGAAAACATGCGTGGTGGCTCATACTGACTTTATTGATCTCTTTTTCTTTAGACTCCCACGAATATTTCCTTACCACTGCGGTTTTGGGACCTTTCCATGGGGCAGTATAGGACTCTGGACCTGCAATGCCCGTATCAAACTGCCCCTCCTGCAGTAGTTACCCCATCAGTGTTTCCTACACCAGCCAGCACCCCCACGGCCAAGGTCAGCCCGACCCTTGTTGTCCCAAAGCCTAAAGTCTTCTGCTCCTCCTATCAGATGGCTGTGGAACTCGCTCCCGGTCCCATCTCAGAAATTCTTGTTAAAGGTGTGTGCATGTGTATATTGGCGTTGCATATGGTTGCCATCAGGTCTGCATGATTTTAATTGATTCAGGGGGGCCTCTCTGGTGTACAGTTCAAGGAGGAAAAGGTAGGTCTTGGTTTTTGTTTTGACTGGGATGCATTTAAAACTTGCTGCCTTGCCATGCTGAGGGCTATAATTGTGCCATTTTGAGGTCTACACAAAAACACAATTATATATATTTGCAAATGTACTTCTTCAGACATCAAAGGTAACCAGATGATCCTCCAGGATGTCCCAAAGGACTGTGGGTATTCTGCAAGAAAAGGCAAAGATGGCAAAAACCTTTTGAGTCTGGAGTTGCACTCGCGCTGCTACATGAGTGTGCAGGCAAGTATTGATTCAGCTTTCACACTGAGCACATGACCTTTTGTTTAATTGACCATTTGCTGTGCCCATTAACTCTTGTATGAATATTTTTCACTAAAAGGGTAAATTGTACATCATCACTGTCGTCTACGTGACGCTAAATGGGCGACGGAAGGCTCGGCTTTCCTGTCCAGTTGTCATCCCAAGGTCTGGACAAGGTAAATTGATTTTATGTTTACACCTCTGAAAGGCTATTCAATTTGCCAAAGGGTGTTTTCTCCCGGCCATTCAGAGTTATTTTAACTGATGCAGCTGACATTTGTCGTGCTGTCCCTCAGAGTGCAACCTTCCCATCGAACAGCGTCTCCCCTGCGGACCCCGCTCTGTATCCCAGGGACAGTGCCTCTCCGTGGGCTGCTGCTTCAGCAAGCTCCCCCCTGCCTGCTACTACCCCATGGATGGTGAGTAGTTTGTGTCCCGCTGGCTTTTCCAGCCACTTAGCTGAGTACAGTTTAGCTTTTTGTGTGTAATTATTAGCAATACAGCTGGTGAATATGTAAAGTGGCATATTTAGGGCCAGCTTAGCATCATTCAAGCTGGAAGAGGCACAGAATGAGGAAAGGGTATAAGATACCTTGGGTCTCATAATCAGCTGCCTCCTGAGATTACTGACCTTTTGTTCATCTGAACTTTACATGACTGCATGTTTGTGTCCTCCTCCAGAATGCACTATTGACCGCCACTTTGTCTTCTCCGTGCCGGCCTCCCTCACGGACCCCCCTCTTTCCCCCGCCATGCTTGTCGCTGCTGGCAACTCCACCTGCAAACCTGAGAGAGTGACTTCCGACTATGCCTTGTTCAAGATCCCGATGGATGGCTGTGGGACACGCAGATTAGTATGCTTTTATGAATGAAAATATTTGTTTTAAAGTTGAGATAGAACCTGAGTAGTAAATGTATGTCTGGACCATTGGTTTTACTAAATATAATGATTACAGAACTTGTCTGGTATTATAATTATTATTACTTTATTTATACCCATATTAACTAGTTATGAGAAGAGCGCTCCTAAGCTTAACGTGCCTTTACTTGGCCAACAGTACACCCTTTCAAGTTTCTTTAACATTGGGCGAGTAGCTTTGCATTAATCCTGCTGACAAAAAACCAGAACCAGAAATATTACTTTTTTCAAACTGTACGTTTTCCTGTGTTACCTTACTGATCATGGACTATGTAAAAACGATTAATGTCCGCATAATAAGTGACATGTCCGATTGTGTCCTGACAGATGGCGGGAAAAACGGTGATCTACATGTTGGAGATCATAAACAAGGTTCAGGCACTCAGCCTCAACTACGGCACCATCACAAGGGATTCTCCTGTCAGGTTGGAGCATGTTGCTTTTTACTTTTGCATTTTCTTTTGACCAAAGGCAAAAACTAGATTTAACTTTTTAGTTGATCTATTGTCAGTTTTATTAAGCTCCACATTAAGATTAGTTACACTTGCAATAACAAACGAAAGTTGTGAAGATATGACATTACATTACATTACATTGCATTTAGCTGACGCTTTTATCCAAAGCGACTTACAATAAGTACATTCGACCAGGAAGACACAACCTTGAGGAAAACAGAATCATATAAGAACATCAGGTTTCAAAGAGCCAATCGTTTCAAGTGCTGCTCAACTGGCTAAGCCAGTCCTTTATTAGTATACAAGTGCTCTGTTAGCAGTTCTTTGTTAGTCATTCTATCGCTCAAAGTGGAGTCGAAAGAGATGAGTTTTCAGTCTGCGCCGGAAGGTGTGTAAGCTTTCTGCGGTCCTGATTTCAATGGGGAGCTCATTCCACCATTTTGGAGCCAGGATAGCAAACCCACGTGTTTTTGCTGATGGGAACTTGGGTCCCCCTCGCAGCGAGGGTGCAGCGAGTCGTTTGGTTGATGCAGAGCGTAGTGCACGTGCTGGGGTGTACGGTTTAACCATGTCCTGGATGTAGGAAGGGCCAGATCCATTCGCAGCATGGTACGCAAGTACCAGTGTCTTGAAGTGGATTCTAGCAGTTACCGGAAGCCAGTGGAGGGAGCGGAGGAGCGGCGTGGTGTGGGAAAATTTTGGAAGGTTGAAGACCAGACGAGCCGCTGCATTCTGGATGAGCTGCAGAGGTCGGATGGCACATGCAGGTAGACCAGCCAGGAGGGAGTTGCAGTAGTCTAGGCGTGAGGTGACGAGAGCCTGGACCAGAACCTGCGTCGATTTCTGGGTCAGCTGTGGGCGTATCTTCCTGATGTTGAAAAGCGTGTATCTGCAGCAGCGGGTTGTAGCAGCGATGTTTGCAGTAAACGACAGGTTGTTATCTAGGATAACACCCAGATTCCTTGCAGTCTGAGTCGGGGGAAACAACAGAGGGGCCGATGTTGATAGTTAGGTCAAGAGAGGGACAATCTTTTCCCGGAAGGAAAAGCACTTCAGTTTTGTCAAGGTTGAGCTTGAGATGATGACCGGACATCCACTGAGAGATGTCAGCTAAACAAGCAGAGATGCGTGCGACGACCTGGGTCTCTGAGCGGGGAAAGGACAGAATTAATTGGGTGTCGTCAGCGTAGCAGTGGTATGAAAAACCATGCGGGCTAATGACAGATCCGAGCGAGTTTGTGTACAGGGAGAAGAGGAGAGGACCAAGAACAGAGCCCTGAGGGACCCCTGTAGTTAATTGACAAGGGTCGGACTCGGACCCTCTCCAAGTAACCCTGTAGGTGCGGTCTTTGAGGTATGAGGTGAGGAGGGAAAGTGCAGAGCCTGAAACTCCAAGTTCTTGGAGAGTGCGAAGGAGGATCTGATGATTCACCGTGTCGAATGCAGCAGACAGGTCCAACAGGATGAGGACAGAGGAGAGGGAGGCTGCTTTAGCAGTGTGCAGTTCCTCAGTGACAGCAATGAGAGCAGTTTCTGTGGAGTGACCTGCCTTGAAACCAGACTGGTGCGGATCCAGAAGGTTGTTCTGATGGAGATAACAGGAGAGTTGTTTAAAGACAGCGCGTTCAAGTGTTTTAGACAGGAACGGGAGGAGAGAGACAGGCCTGTAGTTTATAACATCAGACGGGTTGAGAGTGGGTTTCTTCAGGAGAGGGTTTACTCTCGCCTCCTTGAGAGTGTGTGGAAAGTGACCAGAAGTGTTGATGAAATGGGTGAGAAACGGTAGAATATCAGGAGCGATAGTCTGAAGGAGGTTTGAAGGGATAGGGTCCAGAGGACAGGTGGTAGGGCGGGCAGAGGTAATGAGGGTAAGAACCTCACTTGGAGAGAGAGGGGAAAAGGAGGTTAGTGTGCCGGTTGAAGGTGGCTCAGGTGATCCGGCGGTGAGTAGGGGTGAGTCAGAAAAAGAAGAGCGAATGTCGTAAACCTTTTTTTCAAAGTGGTTAACAAAGTCGCTTGACAGAAGGGAGGAGGGGGAAGGGGCTTTGGGGGGGTCCAAGAGGGTGGAGAAGATGGAAAATAGTTTTTTAGGATTGGAATAGGAAGATTGGATCTTATCTTGAAAGAAAGTGCTTTTTGTCTGAGAGATGGAAGCAGAGAAAGAGGAGAGGAGAGCCTGATAGGTTAGGAGGTCGTCACGGTGTTTGGATTTCCACCATTTCCACTCTGCTGCCCTAAGGACGGTTCTATTAGCACGCAGTGCGTCATTTAGCCAGGGAGCAGGAGGGGACTGACGAGCCTGCCGAGATGTGAGAGGACAGAGAGTCCAGAGAGGATGAGAGAGTAGAGAGGAGAGTTTCTGCAGCAGAGTTTGGAGGCAGGAGTCAGAGGAAGGGAGGGCTGAGAGCACCGAGGAGGCAAAGGTAGAGGGGGAGAGGGAACGGAGGTTACGGCGGACAAGTGCAGGATGAGAAGAGATTAGTTTGTTATGTTTGGAAAGGGGTAAAGAGAATGAAATGAAGAAGTGATCGGAGGTGTGGAGCGGGTTTACAGAGAGGTTAGAAGTAGTGCAGTTCCTTGAGAATATGAGATCGAGGACATTGCCAGCTTTATGAGTCGGTGGGGACGGAGACAGTGAGAAAGCAAAGGTGGTTAACAGAGATGTTAGTTCGTCTATCTTCCCCGTCTGGAGGTTGAAGTCTCCGAGAAGTACAGCGGGAGGGCCAGTTTCAGGGATGTGTGAGAGGAGATGATCTAATTCATCCAAGAAGTCCCCCAAGGCTCCTGGTGGACGGTAGAGAACAACAATGGTCAGTTGTATAGGATGGGTCACAGTGACGGCATGGAATTCAAAGGTGGAAGGAGTGAAGTTAGGTAGCTTGAAGAGGGGAAAAGCTCCATTTGGGAGAGAGCAGGAGACCAGTGCCACCTCCTCTGCCAGTGGGTCTGGGTGTATGGGAGAAGGAATATGCTGTGGAGAGAGCTGCTGGGGTGGATGTGTTGGATGGAGTAATCCACGTCTCAGTGAGAGCAAGGAAATCCAGAGACTGCAGGGAGGCGTAGCCAGAGATGAAGTCATCTCTTAGGTTAATGGAGCAAACTTGTTTCTCATATACTCATCCAGCAATTATGGAGAAACATTTTCCTTAATTATTAGTCGTGCTTGTGTCCACCTGAGGAATCATAGCCCAGTATTTATCCCTCTTCCAACCCCTAAGAGAAATGTTCTTGAGCTACTAAATGCTCCACTAAGTTTACCAGCCAGTCCAATGGTTTGCCATTTAATCGTAATGTTTCTGGTTTAATTCCTGCTAAGGAAAAATGCCAAAAAAACTAAAACAAAAACAGAGGCATGCTGTATATTAAGTTCTCTGTCTCATTATTAGGTTGTTGGTGGAGTGCAGGTTTCTGCCAGGCACCGTTCTGAGTGTGAGCTACTTGGTTAAAACTCCCACTCTTGGATCTGAAGTTCAGACACAGGGGATGTTTGGAGTGCAGCTCAGGATTGCCAAAGGTAGGTGTCTTTATTTCAATACTTACTACTGCTTTGTACAGATAAGAACTTGTAATATTGTGCTGTTTTATTCCTGTCTCTCGACACAGGAATAACAAATAAAATGTTCTAATTTGCTTCAAACATCTCCTGATCAGCTGTATGAGAAATAGCATTGAGTGCGTGGAATGTGCTTCACAAATAACCTCCTTCTAACCCAACAACCCTCATCCCAGACGCGCAGTACAGCAGCTTCCACCCTCAGTATCACCAGCCCCTGCAAATGCTGCTGGGGAAACCCCTCTACCTGGAAGTGCGGCTTCTCAACGCCCCGGATCCCAGTTTGGTGCTGCTGGTGAACTTCTGTGTGGCCTACCCCCGCTCTGGGAAGGCGGTTTGGATGCTGCTTTACAATGGGTATGTCCAAATGTTTCTGTAAGCGGAACATCAACAACAAAATATTGAGGAAAAGCTTACTGAAGATGGAACACAACAAATTTAGAAAGTGCATTTCACTCGGATAATTGCAAATATCAGGGAAGTATAATTGTGATACCCAATGATACATTTTCACTTCATAGGTGTCCCAACCCCTTGGATCCAGCCCTGCAGCAAGCTGTGCTCTCTGATCCTCGGCTTCCCTCTCCTCAGGCTCAGACCCGCCATTTCACCATCAGCACCTTCCAGTTCCTTCCTGACGGCGACTTTAAGGACCCGGACGAGGAGGTACGCATAAGCAGAGACTCTTGGATTCTATTAATTTGTTTCAATTCTGTCCCCACAAATCTAAAGTTCACCAATAACACATTTTATTTAGTTTTCTTTAATCCATACAAAAGCTGAAGTGTACAAAAATGACAGATTGTGGTTTAATAGTGTTATAAAGTGCTTGTTCAGGGATTTCTGTGCCACATTTCTGTGTTTAGCTAATCAGTTATTGGCCCGAGCTTCATATTTAATGGTGGTATCAATCTTCTTGTCTAACTTTTGGCAAGAGAATGAATATGCATATTTCCCTAAATGTCTCACAATGCTCTAAGCCCACTTCCCCTATAGTTTTCGAGCAATGGAAAACCTTTCAAATGTGCAGCTGTCTGCCGGGAGTAGTTGGGCATCAATGTAATCTTATCTGATAGTGGCTGTTGGCGTTGGAACCTTTAATTTATATATCTTTTTTTTCTTGGGAGAAAATAAATGTAATGTAAAACTATATGGCTGTGTGCATTTTTTAAATGGGCATTAAGTCCATGGAGAATGAAACTATTGACAGCTGTATCTCTAAATCTCCTAAATCAGCATTCATTGCAAGGACATGTGGCGCGGCCATTTTGTAAACTGCAAAGTGTGGCCAAATCTCAATTGGTAGCAGCTGTTAGTCATAGTATGCTGCACACTCTCGGGACTGGACTCTACATCCAAATCCTGCTCTTCTTTCCCCCCCCCTCTCAGATCTACTTCATGTGTTCGACTGAAATCTGCTCGCCACGGGATGGGCCTTGTGTCGAGGGATGCTTTGGCCAGTGACGGTGAGGGAAAATGTGCACTCTGTCCTCATATCACCCACCACGCACTTGGAGAACTTTGAAGATGACATGAAAACACACATGAAGGAGCTCCATTACAACCCTCCTCACTGAAAACCGCCTGAGAGCCTGAAGTAGCTGCAGTTCTACTTGACAGCAGGGCAATGATTTAGTAATGAGGAGAATTTTGAATCATTTATCAAGACTGATCCATTTCCTGTTTTTCAGTTACGACATGGAAGACAATCAAAGTTGGTTGAGATGATGGTTATGATCTGATATGCTGTACTAATGTGTTTTTGTTCATGTAGAAACACAATGTTATTGTTTTATACTGAACACATCTCCTCTCTTCTCCTTTTCAGATCTGGACATCACTTGTTCAACCACCAATAAAAGCTCTCAAAAGACTGACTGAGTGTGTTTGTCCCTGAGCTTGCAGCCACTATGTTTTACAGCAGGAAGTGGCACTCACACAGAAAAAGGGAGGCAGTATCTTTTACATAAACATGGTTGAGACTGCTGTGCTGTTCTGCCCTTTATGTAAAACATACAGAAGGTTTCCAGCAACATAAGATAACTAAAGCTTTTCCTATTAACCAGTGTTCTGTAAAAGAGGTAGACAGACAAGAAATGTGCATAAAACAATTTCCAAACACTTTAAACTAACGTTATTGCGTTTTGACATTTTAAGTGTCTAACATGACCATGACCAGTCAGTCTAATTGTTTAAAGCAGAAGTTTAAGTTCTATTGGTATTTGTGTAAGTGTATTCTTATCCAAAGAACATCTTTAATGTCCAGAAAAGCATTCCTATCCAAACATCAGTATGGGGATGAAGTCTGGAACTTTAACAAATGTACACCCAAATTTGATCACACACATATGGACAGATTACACAGTTGGAACATTATATAGTTTAACTGCGTGCTAATTTGTCAGGTAATTCTGATACAAATAGTATTTTTATTTGAAGTGGTTAATGATATTTGACATAGTTACACTATAATGCATGAAGCCGATTTGCTGCACAGACAGTTTATAGCGTTTTCAACTTGTGTCCCTAACCTTGCTTTTTTCCTGTGCATTTACAGTGCACATGTTCAGATGGTATCTCCTGAAGTTCTTTCATCGTGTTGACTATTTGTTACTTTTTTCACATGAAAAGTGACAAATAGTTTGTGACAAAAGGAAAAAGAGAAGTTTAAACCTTGGTTAATTTCTCCATCCACACATCTGTAAAATGCATGTGTACGCAGGATTGATTGATGGTTTGGAAAGTTACCAAAAGCCCTCAGCTAATTTGCTGTGAGGGGGGGAGGGGATTTTAAAAGTATTGGACCACCCGAACAACTGTTGAGTATACAAGTGTTTTATAAGGCTCTAACAGCTGCTAAGCTTAAATAAAACGGTTGGAAACAGCTGGCCTGACTTTGTCTTCTGCCTGTCATCCCCTCTGACACTTAAGCAAAGCATGTATGCGTGTATTTTCAATGTAGGAGTGGATCCAAACGATGGGGCTGATGTACACTATTTTAGGTGTAGGTCTGCACCATCCAACAGCCATTTTAGTTCAAACATAGCCAGTATGTTTATTTGTTGAAGAACCAAACTGCAAAAGTAGGAATGTGTTGCCTATTTGGTTTACAGGGTGGCAAGGAATGGAACCATCTTGGAAGTCACAGCTCAAAAGAAATGGTCCAACAAATACTACTAGTAAAAGTACAATGTGTCCTTTTTTAAAGGTGCTGCTAAGTGGATTATGTTTTTTTTTGTAGAAATGGCTGTTTCCCCTCACTCCCAGTCTTCATGCAAAGCTTAGCAGAAGATCTCCTGGCTTTAACTTCCTATGTAACAAAATGTGAGTGATCTTTCTGCTAACCCAGAAAGAGCACATGCATTTTCCTCTTTCATAAAGGTTGGTAACTATGTAAGGGCACACGCAAAGGAGGCTGCACAATGTCCATATACATTGTTTATTTCTCGTTTCAGGGTGACATTTCCATCTACAAGATCTTTCTCAGGCAAGAGGAACTAGAGACAGACAAATAAAGTATTTGGAGCAGACAATGTGTAGACTTTCTTTATACCCTGCGGTTGAGCATTTTGTGCCTGAATGTGAGCATGAACACGCATACTGGCACCTTGGCATGTTCAGCATGAGATTGGTGGTGTAGTCAGGGGAGGCTAACCACTCATGCCCTGCAAGTCAAATGGGAGACTTTTAAAATCATATTTTGCTTGTATTAGGCCTATAATTTGCTACAGCAAATTGCTTTTGAAGTATTTGCTTCCCATGGTAGCCTTTGACCACTGGGTGTCATCCAAGCAATACAAATGCCAGAGGAACACAAGGTACTCCATGCTGCATGACTCACAGCTGTGCTAGTGTGAAGACCTTGGCCTATTGGTTGTGTAATGAGTTAGGAATGAAATCTTCTAGAGCTGGACCTGATAAGACCAGAGTTGTACTGCCATGTAATGTGACCACCGATAAACACGTTTTTTGGTATAAAAACGGCTTCATTAAAATGTTGGAAATGATGTACCGGTAAAAAAACAATAGCGAAATGAACACATGATTTAAAGGCTTAGGTTTATACTGTGATAGTCTCACCACACACACACACACACACACACACACACACACACACACACACACACACACACACACACACACACACACACACACACACGGTGAAATGTATGGAAGCACTGCGGCACACTGCGTGTATTCTATTCTGCAGGCTGCATGGCTGCCTGGCTCAGCGTTCAAAGGGAGAGCGGAAGATAGGAGGAGGGGAAGGACTAAACCAAGAGGGGAGGAGGGAGGACAATTTCCTTTCTGTAACACACACGCTACAAGATCACACCGGGAAAACGGAGAGAGGAAAGAAAATTATAGGCGAGAACGAGATAGAGAGGAAGGAAACACCTCCGTCGGTTTGGTTGCTGTTTTTTTGGGGTTGAAATCGTATCTCCTTTTCACGCAGATTTGCGGACTAACATGGGGGGAAGAGAGAGCTCCTGACGCGGATTGACTTTCAGTGAACCTCTGCTCTTTGGTGCAAGTCTGTGTCTAATAAACGGGGAGGAAAAAGGCGACAGCGAAGACATGTTGAGGTTTCTTTCGTCTTGAGGTTGCCGTATGATGTTGTTGTGCTCTTAAAAAACAGACGGCTCCTCGTAGAGAAACAAGACGAGGCCAAATGGAAATTGGGCGGTAGGTTATGCTCACGAGCCATTGTTTTAATCCGTGTTTATTTAATTGGCGTGTTATGATCTGAAATAACGTAGGCCTCTTAGGCAGCCCTGCATACACGGTCAGCAAACGGGATTCAAAGCTGCTGTTATTTTAGGGGGACATGTTTGGATTAAGACACTCTGTTTTGCAGTAAGGTAAAAACTGCGTTTACGAGCTTTTTGTTTTTTTAAACAAACGCGGTGGATAGATTACATCCTTAAACCAGAGAGACAAAACAGTTCAACTCTTCAGGGGGGTACAAAGGCCCAGTAGAGAATACAGTAGAGGCTCATTTGCAGAATTATTGGACAATTTCATCTGCAGTGGAACACCGTCCACAGACTGACTTTAAGCACAAAGGTGCACAGGATTAGGCAGTCTATTTCACCCCCAGTTTAGCAAAAGACAGGGGACAAAAGAAGATTGTTAAATGTTAATGTCTACCGACGTTGCATCCATCATGCTGCCTGTATCCCGGGGTCTCATGGACCGGGATAGAGAGCTGGACCCCATGGCCGGGGTGCACCCTAACGTGGGCGGGCCTGCTGCGGTTGTCCGGGGTATGAAGCGCGGAGACCCGGAGCCCGACGGACTGACAGCGGCTGCTCTGGTGGACTCTACCGGGGCGGAGTGCAAGCGTCCCCGGATCGACGGCTCGGGAGGGATCGGCGAGGTTGGCCAGGTGAGGAGGATACTCTTTTTCCAAATACAGTAAATGCAGCCACGATTGCTAGGGCTAATGACCTCTTGGGGTATTTTAAAGTGAAGGTCTATTTCGGTTGTAATCTGTTCATGTCGAATTCATATTTGCAGCAGAAAGGCCACCATTGACAGTCCATTAGCAGCACTACAGGACATACCACCACATTTCACAGCTGTACATGACTACATGCTGATAATTCAATTTTACAAGGGAGTTGCAATAGTAAGCATTTAATCAATGGTGCTCACTGGGCTGTTTAGCTACAGAATAGCATTGTAGCTTCTATATTTCAAACCCATTTTAGAAGATTGTACAGTGCCTTTGCACAATTCATATCTTGTAATACACCATGCCAATCTGATTATTGTCTTGGATAGTTTTATATCCAGGCTAATCCAGCACCTCTTTTTAAAAGTTTTTTTTATGTGCGTAGGCTACATAACTTGTTACCTAATAGCAAGTCCAATGTGTATCAATGTGTTACATTACATCTAGTTGCTTTAACTCCCCAAAGAGCTGCCTTTCTGTACGAATATAAGTAGGCCTACAGCCCAGGCAGTCTCTGCTGAGGGTGGAGAATGTAAACAAACGTGACCTTTTCATTATGCAAAGAACCCTCTGCCATGTGGCATCATGGTGGGACAACATTTGGTTTAAAATGTAAATTGAAGTCAGTGTTTGCTTGTGTGGTCTTTGAGGAAGGGGAGTGGACAGGAGGGGCTACTTGAAGTAGGCCTCCAATTTTATTAGGGGGCAAACAGCCCAAACCTAATCAACCTAATTACCTTGAATCTCAGACCCCTGCTTTTATCAACAACACTGCTGCAGTGTTTTGCCTCTTGGTCTGTGCTTGAATCAGCAAAAGTGACCGACTCTCTTAACCTATTTTCTTGCAATGTCAGTCAAATCTATTTGCAGGTTTTCTCCCTTTGAAGCCCAACAATGGGGAAATATTTCTTAATAGAGCGCTGCAGGAGGATGTCCTGGACATCATTACGGTGTATTATGTAGGGTGAGGCACTCTGGAAAATGGAAAGCTATTTCTTTGCCATTGAAAGCGCTAGTAATGGAGGTGAAGTGGCCTGTTTGCCTCTGTGTGGAAAACTAAATGGCTTGCATTACATCCTTGTGCTGTTGGTGAGTGCTGACAGACAGGCTTAGGAACGTAATGCACTTAGAAACAGATGTGAGTGGAAGAGAGTGTGTGCTTGTTTGTGTGTGGGTAGAGAGATGTGCAGATCAATAGCTTCAGCCCCTAAAATGTATTGCATGTGAGCTGGCTGGACAGTCTGGAAATGAAAGTGGGAGAGATGCCCCCCTTCCTCCCCCTCTCTCAGTTGGTGCAGGAACAGATTTACCCTATCACTGGCAGTAAATAGGCTTTGTTTCCAGCTAATGGGATCACATCTCATACTGGAGGGGGCATTATAACCACACTGATCCTGTGATCCTTATCTAAGGCAAACGAGTTTATACAACACACATGCACAAATGCAAACATATACATTGGTATGATCTAGATCAGTGCTTCTCAAACTTTTTTCAGTAATGTACCCCCTTTGAAACATTTTCTCAGCCAAGTACCCCCTGACCGACCCGAACATTTTTGATCGAAAAAGCCTATATAAATAATTACAATATAGTGATGTTCCCTCAGTGTGTGATTTATTAACTCCTTCGTGCATGAATTACAACAAACTAAGGATATTTTCATTTTATGCATGAAAAAAATAACGTTTTTATAAAACAGATTTTTCCAAGGAATTTTTCAACTGAAGTAATATTTGTTTAACAAACTAATGAACACAATTATATATTGTGAAAAACTATAAAATACAATACACACATTTGACATTATATGAGGACCCCCTTGGTGGTTCTAGGAATATTTTATATAAATTTGTGTTTTCTATTTAACTTATTGTACTAAGATTATTTTTGTAATCATGCATGGGTTTTTATTAACCTTTTTTTAATTTTTTTTTTTTTTATATATAAATCTCACGTACCCCCTGCAGTACCCCTAGGGGTCCGCGTACCCCCATTTGAGAATCACTGATCTAGATAAAGATTATTTATGTTTTCTACTTATGAAATTAAACTTAATTTATAAGTGGAAGGACCAAAAATGCGCTTATCAAATATGACAATATCCTGTTTTTTTTGTTATTATTTAACTATCATTAACATAAATATGTTGGCCTTTCTTCGGACAAAATAAGACATTTTAAGACATCACATTAAACTTAAAGGTTATTGTGATGTGCGTTTTCCCTGAAGTGTTATTGATGATTTATCAAGAAGATGCCACCTCAGGGAAACTGTAATTGACAATGTATAGATTAAATGATGAATTGATTTAATTTATACAATATGATGAATATACGTGTCAGTTGTGACAAATGTTCTGCTTCATCTAAAGTTACGTTACATTTTCCTACTTTTTAAATCGCAGCACTCAGCTTTAAAGAGGCATCTGTAAAAATGCACACTCACTCTTCTGTAAAGCTAATCTTCAGAGGGGCATAACAAGATGGAAAATGTTACAGCAAACCGTTTCCTGGCACTCATAAAGAACCTTGTCTACTTTCCTCCATCCTTATTCCATTTAAAATGTAATAACAACATCACGGCACAAGTTGAACTCTGACTTGTGATACAAACCATTTGTACCACTGCTGTCCAATAATGGGATCTTTCCCATTCTGTTGTTGACGCTGCTGTTTTTCTCATTAGGGGCATGATGTCAACACAAAGCGGGGGTGGAAATGCTCTGTCGAGTCAAATCTGCAAAGTTTTCGCAGAGCAGCAGTGCATATATAAATCATTTCAGCATGCAGTGGATGACTGAATGCTCAGCTAACACGGACGAATAAAGATCACTAAGTGCAGTCAACAGTACGAGTTCAAATGTTCATGGCTGCTCATAGAAATTAGCTGCTGTGCTGACCTCCTGCCATGGACACTGTGCCCGTCCAATAGTATAGGTTTTAAATGATTATTAAGCTATCTACTGCACAGACCACCAGCCACAGTGCTGCCAATAAATAAATAAAAACATTTTCAGGCAATTATGCATTCCAGTGCTGCACTGGGGAAGTCCTGCGTTTACCGGATGGCAGGGGTTTCATAACAACACTCTGCATCTTCATCCCGAGTCGGTTTGAGGAAATGTTGAGAGTAGGTTGTCCGCTTGAATATCCATCTGCTTTACTGCTGAGTGGCTCGTGTTTTGTTGTCACTGCGTAGGAACCGGGGCTCTCTCTAACCTAATAAGGTCTTGCCTGGGGTGACAGCGGCAAGGACAAATGACTTGATACGGACATTAATGTTGGTGGATCACCCTCTGCACTTTCATCTCCGCTACGGCACTGAAATAGCAGGGAAACGTCAGCAAGAAAAATTAACTCTTGCTCTGTGCTGAGAATTTTTTTTTCTTTTTCTGGACCCGGTTTTGCCGTGATAAACTGACAGCAGAGGTCTATTGAATGGATTATGTTTGAGAGAGAAGCCTTCATGTTTGGTTGCTCCGCTTGGTGACAGATTGGAGGTGATTTAAGTGTAGCCATCCTCCATCCATCCATTCATCTTCTCCCGCTTATCTGTGGTCAGGTCGCGGGGGTAGCAGTTCCAGCAGAGAGCCCCAAACTTTCTTTTCCCTGGCGACATCAACCAGCTCTGACTGGGGGATTCCAAGGCGCTCCCAGGCCAGCGAAGAGATATAATCCCTCCACCTGGTCCTAGGTCTACCCCTTGGTCTCTTCCCAGCTGGACGTGCCTGGAACACCTCCCTAGGGAGTAGGGTTGCCAGAAACTGACCATGATCAAAATCGATTATTCGGCAGCCCTGGCGAATAATAATCGATTATTATTATTATCCCCCCCCCGCGGGAGAGAAGAAAAAAAAAAGGAATTTCGTTGTTTTCTTTACTGGAACATGTTTAACAGTACAAACAACAAACAAGCATGTCATCGACGTGGCCTTGAAGTGAAGTTGGTAATGGCCAGCTGTGCTGCGTCTTTCTCTGTAACCTCTGTGGCGTGCTTCACACTCAAATGCGAACGCATTGTTGAGGTTGAGCTGTGATAGACCAACGTCTTTTCGCAGAGCTTGCATTTAACTTCCTTTGGACTTGTAAGTTCGAAGTAGTTCCACAAGGAGGAACTCTTTTTACCTGCCGCTTTGTTCATCTTTAGTCGCACCATGTGTGAGGGAGAGGGGGGGCGGGGGCGGTGTGTAGCGTGCTGCAGCAGCAGTCTGCTCTGCACGCGGGCTTCCTCCAAGTTTACAGTAAAACAAACTGGTGCTGTGACCAATGACCATTTACAATTATTAATACTATTATTATTATTATTAGCATATATATATTTATATATATTTTGGTTGAAACTAAGCCAGAAAAAAAAAAAACGACATAAAAAAAAAAAAATATATAAATAAAATCGATTTTTAAAAATAATATTCGATTATGGAGACTGTAGCGAATAATCGAATAATCGCTGGCATCCATACTAGGGAGGGGCCCAGGTGGCATCCTAACTAGGTGCCCGAACCACCTCAACTGGCTCCTTTCGACGCGAAGGAGGAGCGGCTCAACTCCGAGTCCCTCCCTGATGACCGAACTTCTCACCTTATCCCTAAGGGAGACACCAGCCACCCTGCGGAGAAAACCCATCTCGGCCGCTTGTATCCGCGATCTCGTTCTTTCGGTCATGACCCATCCTTCATGACCATAGGTGAGGGTAGGAACGAAAATGGCCCGGTAGACAGAGAGCTTTGCCTTCTGGCTCAGCTCCCTTTTCGTCACAACGGTGCGGTAAAGCGACTGCAGTACCGCTCCCGCTGCTCCGATTCTCCGGCCCATCTCACGCTCCATTGTTCCCTCACTCGAGAACAAGACCCCGAGATACTTGAACCCCTAAGGACTCATTCCCTACTTGGAGTGGACAGTCCATCGGTTTCCTGCTGAGAACCATGGCCTCAGATTTGGAGGTGCTGATCCTCATCCCAGCCGCTTCACACTCGGTTGCCAACCGATCCAGTGAGTGCTGAAGGTCGCAGACCGATGAAGCCATTAGAACCACATCATCTGCAAAAAGCAGTGGTGCAATCCTTAGTCCACCGAACTGCAGACCCCCTCCCCCACGACTACGCCTCGAAATCCGATCCATGTATATTACAAACAGGATTGGTGACAAAGCGCAGCCCTGGCGGAGGCCAACCCTCACCGGAAATGGGTCCGACTTACTGCCGAGGACCCGGACACAGCTCTCGCTTTGGGAGTACAGAGATTGGATGGCCCTGAGTAGAGACCCCCTCACCCCATACTCCCGCAGCACCTTCCACAGTAACTCCCTGGGAACCCGGTCATACGCCTTCTCCAAGTCTACAAAACACATGTAGACCGGATAAGCGTACTCCCAGGCCCCCTCCAGGATCCTTGCGAGAGTAAAAAGCTGATCCGTCGTTCCACGACCACGACGGAATCCGCATTGTTCCTCCTCAATCTGAGGTTCGACAATCGGCCTGACCCTCCTTTCGAGTACCTTGGAGTAGACTTTCCCGGGGAGGCTGAGTAGTGTGATGCCTCTGTAATTGGCACACACCCTCTGATCCCCCTTTTTAAAAAGGGGAACCACCACCCCGGTCTGCCACTCCTTCGGTACTGTTTCCGACTTCCACGCAACGTTGATGAGACGTGTCAACCATGACAGTCCCTCAACACCCAGAGCCTTCAGCATTTCCTAGCCATCCTCACATGTCAATTGTAGTTAAGTGATTTGTTACCCTACAGTGATAATTGTTTGTATGCTTATAGTTAATCATGTTCTTTAGATCTAATGCTTCATCCATGCTTTATCTCTTATGATCTTTTGTTCGACAACAACAATATATATTTGGCTGATCCATATACTTTACAACTAAATATTTTCTGACAGATTGAAATATCAATATTTAATAATCATAGATCATAAAAATAATGAGTTAATGAAAATCAGTGAAATCAATCTTCACCCATGTTGCTAATTCACTAGTTGTTTAATTATTATAATTCTTTAAATGACGAATCAACTTTTTCCAGCCCCTTTTTATATAATGTGAAAATGTACTGTTTAACAAACATGATTGGTAAATCAGAAATGTTTTATTTGATTTGATCTGGAAATTATCTTGTGTTCTGAAATGTTTTGACAATTAACTGGTTAACCAAGAAATACTAAGAATAATTATTAGTAGCAGTACATAATTGATATACAAGTGCATCAGATTCGGTAGAAATATGTGAATTATTTATTACATAGTTTGACCGCACTTGTAGAGCCCTGTGCTCATCAAATTAGGGATTCATTGATCGGCCATTATATATAATAATAATAATACCATTATTAAATTAATTAAAACAAAATGTGTACAACACTGTGTGCAAGTGACTGGGATAATTATTTTGTAATAAGGAAACAAGTGTGATTTCAACACGGTTTTCCGAAGTTTGTAAAGCAACATGGAACGATAAGGTATAAATGTCTAAATTGTTATTTATAAAAATATTGAAATCCAATACCACATTGCTTATTGTCACAAATACCTCATCCACCTATTTGAGTCAGTGTCAGACTGATATCTGATATCAGTATCTAATTTCAAACAGTAATGTAATAAACACCAGATAAAATATAAAAGTACACAGCAGAATCTTTTTTAGTGTCATCACCATGGTCCCAAAAAGTCCAGTTTCAGACTCAAATGTTATTGTTATGGAATAATCATGGAGTGTGATCATAATAGGCAATTATGTTGTGCAGTAAATAATTACATGCAAATACTCATCTTCTCCAATCAGGTCTGAAATAAATTGGGCGATAAAAATAGCTTTATCTTAACATGCAGATCAGCGCAGTGAACACCAGCAGATTCCGTTGCATGTGATGCACCAGACGATACTGCTATATGGTGATCATTGTGGCACAACCATCAAGCCTGCCTCAAAAATCCTCTTTGCCTGCAGCCAACACCGTCCTGAAAAAGCATGTGTAGGTTTACTGTGGAAAGTCAGAGGGATGTGAAGTACATTGAAGGGAAATAAACTTCAGATCATCGGCCGACTGTTTGGAGGCTTAGCACATAAGTGCTCTGTGGATGAAATGGATTCACATCCTCCTGAGTGCCCTGCTTTGCAGTTAGGTAGGATGACTCTCAGAGCAGTGAAATGTAGTTCCTCTTCCACTCCTCTTCAAAAGAACAGCAGTCCCAAGGCACGATAGGAATAGATACGAGTCTTGTGACTAAATTAGACCCCACACACATTCGCAAAACAATCGCACATAAACACCTTTCACCACCTGTGGTTTTTGGAGAAGAGTGCAATGGGTTTATGTGTAAAATGAATTGTATTGTAAGATAGTTTGAAGGAGAAAGTTGCTCTGCGCTTTTTGTACATCGCTTGTTCTCCGATTTTTATTATCACAGGGTCGGCCCTGTTCCCTCCCCCCCCTGAGCTCGCCTTCCCTCCCCCCTCCTCGCCATCTGTTGACTTCAAGTCATTTTGTTGTTCCTGATTGCTCACCCGGTCTTCCCCTGCTGTCCATTCTCTTGTTTTAGCCACCCAACCCCCTAAAACACCATCACCACCCACAGACAAGAATAAGCTGTGCTCCATTCGTCATCATCGACAAAATAAAGCATGATTAACTATCGTACCAAGTCTTCTTGCCTCTCATGTACTGTGATGGTGACTGCGGTGCTGAGAGGGATACACACTCGACTTGAGCAGCCCTCCCTCTCTCATTCCTCC
This sequence comes from Pseudochaenichthys georgianus, assembly GCF_902827115.2. Taxonomy (NCBI): domain Eukaryota; kingdom Metazoa; phylum Chordata; class Actinopteri; order Perciformes; family Channichthyidae; genus Pseudochaenichthys; species Pseudochaenichthys georgianus. The sequence goes on along the minus strand of NC_047503.1, from coordinate 28,392,368 downwards.
CAGTTCCTTGAGGAAATTAAGCACATGACTCCGCTCATGTATGAGTCATTGTCTTTGCTCCCTCCGTCTCTTTTCCCCCTTTGCTGTCCATTTCCCGTTGTATTTCCATCTCTGGTTCCTCATTCAGCCTCTCGGAGTATAATTTCCAGATGTGTTGCCCCTCTACCTCGGTGTAGCTTACTGCCCCATAAGCCTCTTTTTGTCCCAAATTGTATTGGTTTGGACTCCATCCTCCTCCATACCTCCAGTGTGTTGTGTTTAGAGTTTGGGCTCTCTGTACAATACTTTATTCATGTTATTCAAGCCTCTAAGAGGTAATACATTATTTAGAGCTTCTGCCTTCCACAGCCAGTTCACTAAGTACATTTTTGGCTCTGAGATAGACTCACACAAACTGCTTTTTTTTTCGACCGGGAAGATGCTTCCTTCTCCTCCCCTCCCCGACCAAGCCCGGTACATTTGGAAACATTGTTCTTTGCTTTAACAAAAAGGCCCTATGGGGTTTAAAGTTAGATGGCTACAGTATTAATCAGGCGAACTGAAGCTTTAAAGTGTGCAAAGCAAATGTTCCCCCTGAGGATAGAGTAGATGAGGGGGGGGGGGAGAAAGGAGGGAGGAGCCGAGTTGTTTTCTAATCTAGTGATATGAATCCAGAGACAGGCAAATCTGTTTTCCTCCTTCAAAGCGTGCTGTAATTGCTGCGTAAAGCTCCCTTTTTTAATGGAATATATTAGCATAAAAGCTAGAACACAGTGTTATGAGTACAATAAAAGAGAGTTACGACTATCTTCCTGTAATAGGGACATGATTTCTGTAAAATGTTTGCTTCCAAACAAATAGTTTTTTTAGGGTAACGTGCCATGTTAAACTGTAATTACTCACTAGATGTCGGATGTATCCGTCTTTGCTTTACACAGCCAGAACACTGAGAGGAATGTGGCGGGGATTGCGTCAGTGCTCATGATGCCGTTTCACACCAACGGGCTTCATGCTCGCCGACACTCCTGACCTATTTATGATTTAAGAGCCGTGGTGAAAGCTCTTTCTTTCTGCTCGTCTTTCATCTTCTGCTCGCCTGATCTCACTCGCCCCCGTTATCACGTCTTTGCAAGCAGACAAAAGATCCGCTGGGTGGAAAACTCTGGAGGAGATGGCAGGAGTGTGTCACCGGGCGAGTTAATTTGATTAGGAGTCAGTAACGCCACAGAGCTGTAAAGTCAAATAGAAATGTGTGAAGGAATAAAGACGTGTGTGAGAGAATGAAATGGAATTCCTGAATAATAATAGAAAAAAATTACATCAAAGGGATTTATTGCTTTGCAAATGACTGACCATGTGTCCAAATATCTGCTCTCCTGTCTTTCAGAACAACGACCCTTTGACCCTTGGCTACCATGGCTACCCATCTCTTAGTCAGGTAAGGAGGCAGTTCATCTCAAACTTCATGTTTTTCTTAAATTCTTCCATCCAGTTTTCTGATAATTCTTTACCATTCATAAAACATTGTTAAGGCTCAATGAAGATCCCTAAACCAAAAGGTCAGGGAGGGGGGGTGGGTGTAGATTATAATTAATCAGTCATGTAGAAGAAGAAATTCCTCCACACCCTTTACTCCCCTAGTCCTGCACTCCCACAACTTTCCTTACTACTCCACACAAGAAGTACTGATATTAATAATCATTTTTTATCTTTTCAATTTTTGCCATTCACCCAGAGATATTCTAGTTTTTCACTCTGCAAATTAACACCCATATGAAAGCCTATTAAGTATGTGTGCAAGGCAACAATCTGTTTACTAGTGTTTGTATTGGTCTACTGATTGTGTTATTAGACTGTTCAGTTTATGTGGTTAATCCTTAGATCATCCTCCCTTCATCCTCTCATGCTCTGCCCATAATCCCTTCATCCCTCGCTCTCTGTGATACTCAAAAAACCTCTGGCTGCTTATCTGCACTCTATCTGTCTTAAGCCTTTACTTGTACGCTCTTATTTGCTTCAGTTTCAGAGATTGATTTCTTGGCAGTCTGTTGTGCAATTTAGCAGAAGCCTGGAAGCCAATTAGCCAGTTTTCATTTCAATGGAAGATGATACATCTTTGATCCGTTTCCTTGCTAATAATAATAATGTTCGAAGTAGTGTTGCCTCGTGCGAGCAATCTCACGTTAGGATGTAAAGAGGTCAGTCAGGAGTTGCTTAAGGGACTCGGAAGTATGAACCGTCCTCTAACTAGGGAAAAAAGTCAGAGAGAAAAAAACAATGCGAGCCGTTGGAGGCTCCCACAACGCAGAGGTGCTAAACTGTCAACAGCGGTGTGAGGATGATGTGATCAAAGGCTCCTGAAAGGAAGAGCCTGGAGAGCAGCAGCAGCCTGATGTGTGCAGAGAGGGGCGAACACTTTTCAGACATGAGATATAAAACGTATCTAGCTTCTTTTGTTTTAAGATACAATTATTAAGATGACTAGCATTGTCATCGCACTGACAGAGGTTAAACCCTGTTTTACCATTGAAAACCGTCGCAAAAGAAAAAATATTGGCAACTATTTTGATAATATCAGTCATTTTTTATGCAGAGTAGTGAAACAATTTCATTATTTGAATCCAGACTCTCAAATAAGAGGATTTCCTAAATGATATAACTTTGTAAACTAATTAGTTTGGGCATTTAGACTTTAAGTTAAAAAAATCATGTTTGGCCCTGTGATGTTGATGATAAACAATTATCGCTTGAATTGAATCAGCAGATATTTCCAAAAATAAAATAACCAGTAATTGTTTCCCTACATCACAATAATTAAGGTCATGTGGGTTGACAGTGAAGAATCTAATTCCAAAAAGGAGTCATGTTTACTTTCTCTGTATATTTAAATCTTGTATCAAACTCCATTATATCCAACATTTCGTAATAAAATGTAATTATTTACATTATTTAATATGCTCTCGCTGTTATAGTAGTTTTCATTGTTACTCGGTGAGTCTGCCTTTCCCGTGCAAGATTTAAATTGCCTTTCCAGGCATAAGGGATACACAGCAAACAATGCGTGCATCTGTTGGATGCCGTGCTTTTTTGTATGAGTAACGTATTACCTTGTTGGAGGACATTGTTGACTGCTTCATTAAAAAGGATGAGACATGATGCATCCTCTCGTCCTACGGTTTGTTTGGCTTTGATACAAGACGTCGTTCTTTTGTTGAATTTATGTTTGGAATAACTGCCCAAGGCATGTTCCCTGTCACAGTGGTTGGTTTAAATATGTCTGAGAAAGATATCTGGCTCTTTAGCTGCTAAATGCATCTAAAGCCTCTTCCACACTATGTTCTCCAGCTAGTCGCTAACCTAGTGTATCCGTGGTTTTGCAGGCCAGGTAGGGTACAGGTTTTTTTGTGCTTTTTGGCTGAAAACAGATGTTTTGTGCGGCTTGACACATATTGGTGGAAGGAGTGAGTGTGAAACAAAAGAGTAAAGCTGTCGAACCAGAACGATAAGCTGAAATATGCACCGTTTGAGGAATTGATCCAGCTTTACAAAGCCCTTTGGTAATGCAAACAATATTGATTAGTCCTTGAGAGAGAGAGAGAGAGAGAGAGAGAGCGAGAGAGAGAGAGAGAGAGCGAGAGAGAGAGAGAGCGAGAGAGAGAGAGAGCGAGAGGAGAGAGAGAGAGCGAGAGAGAGAGAGAGAGAGAGAGAGAGAGAGAGAGAGAGAGAGAGAGAGAGAGAGAGAGAGAGAGAGAGAGACCCCCCCCCCCCCCCCTCTGGTGCCAGCAGCCCCAGTTAACTCACCTACATGTAGATAGAGACAGGGGGAGGGAGGAACTGCGCCATGAGAGGGAAACAAATGGGAGGGGAAAGTTTGCAGGTGTGACAGAGGCAGAGAAGTGGGAGGGGGAGGCGTCAGGCTATCTGGGTGAAGGAGGAGGAGGGCTGGAGAAGAGAAAGAAGAGATGAGCAGGCAAGGGCACAGCAGCAAAACACAAGGCAGGGTATAGAAGGAAAGGAAGGAGCGAGTGGGAGAGAGAGAAAGAAAAGAGTGAGTGGGAGACCGAACGAGCAAGAGAGAGAGAGAGAGATAACGAGGGGAAAGGGAGAAGTAAAAGCAAGCGAGGGAGAGTGACAGGGACAGAGGCCAGCACAGGAGGAGGAAGAGGAGGGGGGTTGGCATGGCAGACAGAGCGAGCGGGGGCAGAGAGAGGGAGATTTTGAATCTGTGAGACAGACAAGAGAGACTGAGCGGGTGAGGTGACACAGGCTCTAGGAGGGAGAGGAAAGCAAGGCAGCGTGAGAAGAGGAAAGGAGAGAGAGAGGAGCAGTTTGAGTTGTTGCACAGAATACGATGATGGGACTGTACTATCCTTCCGTGTTGTCGGTGAGTGTTTCTCTCAATATATTTTTCCTATCGTCCTTTCTGTGTGTGTGTGTGTGTGTGTGTGTGTGTACGCGTCCGCTGCTGTATCTCTTTGCCGAGCCTCCACTGTACATGGAACGGCATCAGAGCGGGCTGTCATTGAGCATGACATGTTAATTAACTGCTAACAGATGAGGACTCTTCTTGACCCGCTTCACTAGAGTGGTCTGGTCAGGGCATTTCAGACTCTCGTTAGGCACCCAGTTGCTACGAGGGACATAAACACAGAAACTAGCGGAGTAGGCGTAGATGACAGCGAGATACAGCCATGGAGATCGTATCTCTACAATTATGATTTGCTACGGTGCAATGCACGAGTGGCGACGTGTTATTCTACGCTGTTGTTGTTGCATCTGTTCTCCTGCCCAGAGCTAGTAGCGCACTCACTCTGAACATCTAAAGCTGCCACTGCCAGAAACTGTGCTCTGCCATGTATTATGTATGCATAAAGTACAGCATGTTAGTCTGTACTGCTGGATGTAGCAGTATGCTGGTTCTGCGGTAAAGTCTTTAGACATTTCTGAGTGGAAACAGTGAGGGAATAAGGGGGAGGGTGAGGAACGTAAAAAGTCTTTCTTCTTTATTGCCTCTGCAGCTGTCTCTGCACATCGCTCAAGCCCTGTGAGCGAAAGGGACAGGTGTCCCCAGAAAACAGTTGTCTCTGTCTTTTTACTCCCTCTCTCTCTTTCTTTCTTTCTTTCTCCTCCTCCTCCTCCTATCTTTCTTCTGCATGTCCTCTATTCAGCGCAACACCTCCTCACTGTAATTTCTGTGTCACACATTTCACAAACACACAGCAGCTGAAGCACACAGTGGGCTACAAAGTTGGTGCTTGAAGTGTCGTTCATATCATTACATTTTGTTTGGTGTGAGTCAGGATCTGTGTGTGTGCATTTCTGCCCATCGTTGATTGTGCGCGTGCTTCTCGTTTAGCTGTACCTTGGATTCCTGCTCTCTTTACTGTTTGACCTCTTTTCTCCCTCCTATTGCTCTCCCTGGGGCCCTGGCAGCTGTTATCTCAATGTTTTCCTCTAAGAGCCCCTGGAAGAGGGGGATGGGTTGGGAAAAGAGTGAAAGAATGAGAGCGGGAGAACAGAAAATTGATTTTTTAAGGTGATGGGACCCCCTCAGGCAATTGCTCATGGATTAAGAAGCTGTAATTGTGCAGAGGTAGACAAATGAGAGGAGTTGAAAGCAACAATATTAGGTCAACTGGAGAGAGCTAGTTTTCTCGGTGATGCAATTTCATACTGTAGAGCTGACTTTGCAGTTGTGTGTGTGTGTGTGTGTGTGTGTGTGCGCGCGTGCGTGCGTGCGCTTCATGACGGCAGTAAATTATTAGCCCTTTTTATTGTGCGGCTGTATGCTAATATATTTGGCCCTCGCTGCTGCAAGAGACTTGAAGTAGCACATTGGGTGCAAAAGCTGAAATATGTTCTCAAGCCCCACCTAAGCGTGTGCCCTAAGGCAAGGGAGAGATGCCTACCTGCTGCAAGACTACACACCCACACACTGCCACGCTTTCATAAACTGTAACCGGGTCATGAGGTTTCATCCCCTTCCTCACCCACCCTTCTGCACCTCCCTCCCACCCTCCACAAATCTTGTTATTGATTTTTTGCAGGGTTAACAATGATAGTCGGTAAGTGATCCCAATGAGCTGTGTTGCCGTGGCAACTTGCATGAGTCATACATTTTGTAGGGATTGTTAAATGGTTTTAGGAGTGAGGAAAATGTCGTCGGGAGAGCGATGTGAGGTAAACACCTTTTGAACTATGCCTCTATAAAAATGAACAAAAAAGACTAAGAAATTGCCCGAACCTGGAGTTAGAGGAGCGGCTATGGCTTTTTGAGAAGCTATTTGCATCTCTAATAACTTCAAAAGCACTCGCAGTGAGGTATATGCGTGAATTTGAAAATAACCTGCCTTTTTGAAAGAGATAAGGGTTGCGCTCGCTGACTCTTGTGCGGTTGACAGTGACAACACTCTCCTATGGCCGGTGTGTGTGCATTTTTAAATGACACACGATAAACAGGCGAGTGCGTTTATTTTTACAGAGCCCTACCTGAGCTCAAACGAGACTAACTCGTTTGATGGTCATACCTAATGTATTGAAAGACGCGTATGTCCGCCTGCTAGTTTGTGTGTTCACCTGCACATTTGTTTGTTTGGGGTGGCGCGTTGCTTTTAATGAGAAATACATGTGGACAAATAATGTCATCATCCTTTTGTTTGCAGTGTTTAACTTTCATAAAATGCTGCAGTGGAGCACAGCGGGCCATTGACACAGCTTGTGGAGGGATGACGAGGCTAGTCGTGCGTGTCTCCCTCCGCACATGTATGTTGAAGTGGGGTCTCCCAGAAATGGTGTGTGAGAAAGGGGGGTCGTATGTGACAGCCTACAAGGGGAGGATGGGGGTTTACTGGGAGGAGTTTGTTTGACAAGCAGGCATGTTACCCTATAAGGAGATTGAGAAGAGTGAGGGAGGAGGAGCCCAGGCTCCAGCGATATCTTGTTGCTATGAAGCAAATGTGCTTGATTGACATGAGTGGGGGCGGGACATATGCAAGGGTCCCGTCTGGATTTTATGAAGCGTAAAGAAGTGCAGCAGAGAGAGTGGGAGGAAAGGGAGAACAGCAGCAAGAGGAGTGCAGAAGAAGAGCAAGAGGGGGAGGAGGAGGTTTTGACGTGGGATGGAATAATTTAACAAGAGGATGTCTCCTGGCTCATCGGTCTGCCACAGACACACCGTAAATGTTTCTCCAGCTGTTTGCAGCTCGGGTAGCATCGGCATGGTGTCAGAAGCCAATATCTGACTTGAGCACAGCTTCTCCATTCAATACAATTATTGAGCCAAAATGTGAGCTGCTGCTAACAACATGAATCACATTTTCCACAGTCAAGTTTGTTTGTTGAATTAGGCTACAGACTGATGGCTGCGGGCGCGAGAATATAAGTTACTGAAATGCCATTATTCATGTGAAATGACCCGGTGTTGTCCTAGTTAGCTCTTAGTCACGTTCCCCCCCCCCCCGTCTCCTTGTAGCGTAGTGAGACTGCTGCAGACGGGCCGATTTTATAACATGTCTCCTCAGAAACACTTGCTGTTGCTAACTGACCCGAAAGTAAGCCACCGCTCTGAGTCACTGCCTTTGCCTGGCCAACGCATACACTTACACAACCTTAACGCCCCAACGGCAGGGGAGCGGAAGCACAAACGCGCACACATGCTGATATGCACACGACATGTACACAAACAAAACGTACACAAAGCTGAGTGCTGGCACAAATGCACAGCCAACCCTTTTCTGTCTACAGGGCAGTACTTTTCTTCAAATTGAACAGGATTGCCCTCCCTCCTCCTCCGTCTTTGTGTTCCTGAGAGAGTGGGGAAAAAAGCAGGCACACACTATTTTTGTAGATACTGGGCTGTTGACACGGTGTATCAGGAAGAGAGAGGGCTGTTGAGATGCGGCTAAAATGGATCTCCTCTGAAAAGGCCAGTCGTCGAACACAAATACAAGGTTGTTTTTGGCTTCTATTCCTGCTTCTATTTTTGTCTGGCAGAAGGAGCGGCAACAGCCGGGGTTGTCCATTCCCCTGCTAGGCTTTAGTCTGTTTCTGTGCGTGAGCAACGACATTAATGAGGAGGATGTTTTGATTGATAGGGATATAATCTGCTCAGTGGTATATACTGTGCAGATAATACATAGGCTAGTATCACAGCCAAGATTTGAAATCCTCAAGTCCTAAGTGTGCAGTAATAAACATTCAAGTCACCATCATACTGTCTTGGTTGCATCACAACTTGTCAAGTCCAAGACTGACTCATCAGCAGATGAGTGAATTTTCTCATGACTCATCAATGCTGGGACTCGAGTAAAACAACGGGAGCCGCGATGAAAATGTAAATGCAGAGGAGGATGGTAGTTTTCCCAACTCATTTGATAAGCGGTAGAATGTTGTTGCTCTTCGTCTGTAGACAATATTCTCTGCAGCAACCATTTGGATCACCAAGAAAACTATTTTCCATTACATTACATTACATTGCATTTCGCTGACGCTTTTATCCAAAGCGACTTACAATAAGTACATTCGACCAGGAAGATACAACCTTGAAGAAGACAGAATCATATAAGAACATCAGGTTTCATAGAGCCAAGTATTTCAAGTGCTACTCAACTGGCTATAGATAAGCCAGTCCTTTATTAGTATATAAGTGCTCTGTTAGCAGTTCTTTGTTAGTAATTCTATCGCTCGAGGTGGAGTCGAAAGAGATGAGTTTTCAGTCTGCGCCGGAAGGTGTGTAAGCTTTCTGCCGTCCTGATTTCAATGGGGAGCTCATTCCACCATTTTGGAGCCAGGATAGCAAACCCACGTGTTTTTGCTGATGGGAACTTGGGTCCCCCTCGCAGCGAGGGTGCAGCGAGTCGTTTGGCTGATGCAGAGCGTAGTGCACGTGCTGGGGTGTACAGTTTAACCATGTCCTGAATGTAGGAAGGGCCAGATCCATTCGCGGCATGGTACGCAAGTACCATTGTCTTGAAGTGAATTCTAGCAGTTACTGGAAGCCAGTGGAGGGAGCGGAGGAGCGACGTGGTGTGGGGAAATTTAGGAAGGTTGAAGACCAGACGAGCAGCTGCATTCTGGATGAGCTGCAGAGGTCGGATGGCACATGCAGGTAGACCTGCATGTAGACCAGCCAGGAGGGAGTTGCAGTAGTCTAGGCGTGAGGTGACGATATTGGAAAAATGCTCACATTAGCATGCTAATGTTTAGAAGGTGTTATGTTTATCAGGTTCACCGCCTTCGTTAAACTTGTTAGTGTGCAAACATTTTCAAATGAGCATTAAACGTAAAGTGTAGCTGGGGCTGATAATGTCATTAGTTTAGAATATTTCTGTCAAAATTATTAAAAGCATATTATTTTTTACCTAATTTGCTAGATGAAATGTATCATCAGGGGAGGCACAAAAGCGGTGGAGAGATCAACATTTGTCTTGTTTTTCATTTTTATAATAAGCTGTTCGCTAACATGTTGCAGCAATAAGGTAAAACTCTCCACACGTAGGTAAAGTCCAAATGTATTGCCCTCTCTTTACTTTGTTCATTTCACCACTTGACCCAACCGGGGTGATCAACTTTCCCTTTCTCGTGTGACACAGGAGCAGGTCTAATTTCCTTATTTCTGTTTGTCATGCAAGTGGGCTCTTACCTGGTAACTTGGCATGATTCTAGGAAGAGCAGATGTAAGAAGAAGTCAGCAAGTGTATCATTTAGCACATCATGTGTTTATGTCTCCTGCTGTTTAAAGCCCGATCTAAACTGACTAATGTTTCTCATCTCGGCTCTCTTTTTCTCTCACTCTCAAACCTAATGATTGCAGGATGTCTCATCCGAGGATTTCAGCTCATGTGCACATTATTACCATCAGTGATGTAACAGTGTTACAGAGAGAAATGCCTTTGCATATTAACACTTTTCTGGCCTATTTTTGAGCTTTTGTAGATTAATTGGAGCCTAGAATTCTAACTACTATTGAAAGAAAAAGGTATGAAAAGAATGGTTGACAGGAAAATATGTACACGTTGAATTACGTTTCTGACTGACTGAGATTGAGATATCGCAGATCTAAATATGTATTTACTTGCATGATGATATTAAAACATTTACAGGGCAGAATGAGCCTGTGACTATAATGACTAAATGTTTCTGAAGAAGTGTAACGGTCTTTCTGCTACATGAAACTTGGTTAGGACAGGAAAGCAAGGATGTGAGGGATGTTATCACATATCAAATTCTTATTCTAAATGCTTGTGGACAAGATTGGAAGAGGTTCATACAGCTGTGGGGTTTAGAGGAGCGGACACAGCTGCTATTTCAAAATGTGAATGCAGTTTAACTTGGACTCTGTGGTCAGTAATCTGGCGGCTGTGAGGCTCGAGTGGTCGGCACAGGATATGGAGAACATGGTTTCTATTCTGGCTGAGGTGGAGACTCTTCACCTGGCAGGAGAGCAGCAGAAGCGGTTTAGGTATGAAGCGAGGATGTGTGCAGTGAGTGGGATGGCAGTGCAGACTCATGATGAACACACATTTACTGTACGTTATCGGGGAGAGGAGGGAGTGAGATAACAGGATTGCTGGTTGTGGTTATCCTGCTGAAATCAGGCCAGAGCTGCAGTCATAAAAGGTTCAGAGCATCTCAAAGCATTCCCTGTTTTCTCAACAAATGTGCTTAGAAAAGTGAGATAGACATCAGGTTAACTAGGTGAATTTATTTGAATAGATAATAGAAATAGAGAGTAGAGATTAAATATGTTGGTGATGTTAGTGCCAGAGATTTAAATGTGGGTTATTAAATGTGGGATATTAGCTTCATAGTAAGTGGTTATTTTGCAATTTTATTTTTAAAGTCTTGAGTGTTGAGGTCTGATTAGTAATCATTTATATTTACTCTATTGTGCTTTGGGGATATACAGTAATACAATAATTAACAGATATTTCTTGTGCATCAATCAGGGTTTATTATACAATTTGTTGAATACACATGAGACACATTTTTGTTATAGAGGTCCTGACCGGCACAGCAAGGGGTGGCATTTTCTAAAAACCCCAAAAAACATTTAATGTGTAATACAATATACCCCAACTAATGAGATGATGTTTTAATGTTTCTACCTGTTAACAGATTATTTCTGTAAAGTCACTTATTTTTGATATGAAACACTATACGTAAATCCTGGTTGCATTACACATGTGTACCTGTGTCATTTACACGACAAAGTGTCCCTCTCACTGTCAACTCAGTGCAGCTCTGCTGTCGCTGCTCTCATGTCACAATATCGATGTGATCCGTGTCGACCGTGTGCATCGCCGCTTTGTTGATGAGTCGAGGGGCCCAGCTACCGTGTCACAGGTGTGATGCTGAGAAAGGTCAAAAGCTGGGAGACAGATGGCCTGCACGCACGCACGCACGCACGCACGCACGCACGCACGCACACACACACACACACACACACACACACACACACTCACACACACTTTTAACACTCCCAAAGGGACAGAGATCTATTGTGCAACTCAGATGGGCATCACTTCAGCCACACACACACACACACACACACACACACACACACACACACACACACACACACACACACACACACACACACACACACACACACACACACACACACACACACACACACACACACACACACACACACACACACACACACACACACACACACACACACACACACACACACACACACACACACACACACACACACATCAAGCAGATGTCTAGTAAGCATCTCTCTTTAGTGGTATAAAGAGAAGCTGAATATTTATTTTACTAATAAACTATTGTTATTATTACCTGTTCCTAGTGCCACCATAATTAGTTCTACTGCTAATAAAAAATGATAACCGTTCAAGTAATTATGACTCTTAAAGGAGGGGTAGGTAAGTTTGAGAAACCGGCTCGAGATCGCTAGAATTTGAAAATACACAACCGGAGAAAATCTGCCACTTCCTTACAGAGCCCCTCCTCCAACAGACACGAACGCGCACATGACCAATGAGGGCACGAGATAAGTTTGTGCCCCGATGGAAGGCTGACAGGCAGGTAGCCGGGCCGGCTAAACGGATTGGTTGTACTTTTTACAGTATTAGAAGACATTTTTTTATGGATTTTTTGTCAAAGCACTTAAGATATTCATTGCTATCGGGATGTTAACAGCATTCCATGGAATATAACAAAAAGTGTATCTCGAGCCGGTTTCTGAAACTTACCTACCCCACCTTTAAAAGTTGGAGGGAAACCTGAAGACAGAAAGAGCATAATCATATACAGAAGCCATTGTTTGCCTTTTTTTTTACTCTACTCACTTATGTAAACTCCCTCTATTTGCATCTAAACACAACTGGTTTAGCAACTGTTGTCTTTCATGATCTGACTTAGTTTTTTAGGTGTCTTTTGATTACCTTGTCCGCTTTCTAAAAATAATAATAATTTGTTCAGTTTTGTAGTTCTTTATTTTTAATTTTCTAATATATCTTAATGTCAGACTGTGACAGATTGCCAGTGGCCTTTTTAATTAATGGTTGAACTGATAAAAACACCTGGGACAAAATGCAATTATGCCCAGGACTTTTGAATCCCCTTCAAGGTCTAATTCTTCATACTTTATAAAGCCATGCTATTTAATACAAGTCTGTACAGGAATAATTGTAACAACTCTCCACTTGATGCCATCATCAGTTCAATATTGTCCTGTGTCCATACTTTGTCCCATCGTCATCAGCTGTTTTTAAGAGTATGATAATTAGCTTAGTTTGCTTATCAAATGCCAGCATGCTAACTACTTAAAGTAAAATGGTAAACATGATTTAATCCATGTTAGCATGATGATTCATCCTTAATCACAAATCTCCAGAGCAGAGCAACATGACTTTATACTTAGTCTTGCTATAAATATTGTATAATGCTTGGTCAATAAACCAACAAAAAAGATGTTCTCCCTACTGTCTTGAATTCATCTGCCATCTAGTGCTGCGAGTTATAAAAGGATCTGAGAGACAGTGGAGGTTGGTGTATCTTTTGCAGCCATGGATCAGAGACAGGGTCATGCTTCTTCCATCACTCATCACCTACCATCCCCCCCTTTTCCCCCCCTGTCCCCGCTGTCTCCCTTCACTCTCCTACTATTACCATTTTAGGGTATCTATGCCCCACAGCCAGGAGTGTGTGTGTGTGTGTGTGTGTGTGTGTGTGTGTGTGTGTGTGTGTGTGTGTGTGTGTGTGTGTGTGTGTGTGTGTGTGTGTGTGTGTGTGTGTGTGTGTGGGTGTGTGTGTGTGTGTGTGTGTGTGTGTGTGTGTGTGTGTGTGTGTGTGTGTGTGTGTGTGTGTGTGTGTGTGTGTGTGTGTGTGTGTGTGTGTGTGTGTGTGTGTGTGTGTGTGTGTGTGTGTGTGTGTGTGTGTGGTTATCCCTGTGTCGTGTTTGTGGGTGCCGGTATTGTTCTCCTACGCACTTGAATACAAGTACCATGTTTCTTTTCTGGGGGTAATGATGTTGTTCCCTGTCATATAATAATAATAGTGATACTTGGGCAGGCTTCCTCACTAACAGTTGGTCTTTGTGTGAGCATTTAGGTGTGTGGGTGTTTGCATGTCAAAGGTGGCTTGTGAGCAGAGGCGTTTGTGAGTGTGTGTGCAGGCGTTAGACACTCACCATTGTAGAACACCGAGTATGGAGGCATCTGACCCTCAATAATAGATGTGGCTGCAGTGAATATTTAATAGGTGGGGGATGTGTGGATACATGCACGCATTTACACACCCGTACGTGGGGAAATATAATATCCACGCTTGTATGACTTTTAGACTGAGGCTCATGGGAAAGTGGTCTCTGTGTGGTCGAGTGATGCTCTCTGTAAAAGATACTGTGGACGTTAGCCAGCCGGCTACTTTAGCTTTCACTCCTTCCTCACTCTTCTCTTCTTTTTCCAACAGGGCGCTCAGGATAATGCTGGCGGTCAGGAGGGCCTCGTACCCCCGCCTTTCTCTGCCTTCCCTCCACCTCCACCGCCGCCCCCCCAGAACGGCTTGGCCCTGGATTACGGGGGCAGCCTGTATGCAGCGGGGGCCATCCAGGGCCCCGTGGAACTCGGTGGAGCAGTGAACAGTGCCGCCAACGCTGCCAGCCTCAGTGTCCAAGTGAGTGCCAGTCTCTTCCTCTGCAGCCCACATCAGGGCTTTGCCTTGAAAGGGCAGCGAGAGCGAGAGTGTGAAGGATCAAGTTCTAAACTCAATAAAAATAAATAAAAAGAATAATACAAAACACTTGAAATGAGTGCACAATATACAATAAAGACCCATTACTACAATAACACAATGCATACACACAATGCTAAGAATCGAGAGAATGACTGGCAGATCATTAGTAAATTAATTGTTTGTTGCAAGCTGGAGTGTAAACATTAAATTATTCCTCTTCGTTCTTCCCAGCAGTCAGATGGGTCCTCCCAGATTGACGGTCAGTCGGGTGTTGGCTCAGGAGGTGGAGGGAGCATCGGGGACGATACAGACGCCAAGGGGTCGCCCAAACGCCTCCACGTGTCCAACATCCCCTTCCGCTTCAGAGACCCCGACCTACGGCAGATGTTTGGTGTATGTAGACCGCAATATCCCCCCTTTGTACCAATATGCATTATTACATAACCTAGAAAAGTAGCTTTATATTAAAGCTTCTAGAAAGTCAAAAGAACGAGTCAAAGAACCAATACACTGACAACAGCACTGTGTCTTCAGATTTCTATTTTTATAGTTTTATTTTGTGTCCTCAAATAGGATTTTCAAATGAAAGAAGTCTTTTTCCCGTCAGTTTCAGCTAAAAGTTATCCTTTTTTTCATACTTGGATAAAAAAACAAAAAAACTAACCTTTACCTGGAAAGCCATCTTGTAGAACGATTTTATAAGGCCAGATGTGAATATCTGGCCTTATGTTAGGCTTTTTGTAAGAGGAATGTTTTTGAAATGTGGTGCAGAGGAAAGAAGGATATGATGGGAAAAAAAAGACTGCCAAAGCTGGCTCAATGCCAGCTCATCGTGGTTGGTCAGTGCTGACACCCTGTGGCAAGAAGCAGTACAAGACTCACGTGCTTGTTCAGCCTCTAAATCTTCCTCGTCTTTTTTTTACAGCAATACGGCAAAATCCTTGATGTCGAGATCATTTTCAATGAAAGAGGATCCAAGGTATGAAGTTATTAAAATGTGAAGAAAAAAAACCTTGTTAACAGAAGTGAGCTCAGCAAAAGATTAACGTGTATTTTCAACCCCCTCTCGCTCTCCCCCTCTTTTCTTTTTTCCATCTCCTTGTCTCCTCTGCTCTCAGGGTTTTGGTTTTGTAACTTTCGAGACGAGTGCAGATGCAGAGAGGGCCAGGGAGAAGCTTCACGGTACGCTGGTGGAAGGACGTAAAATCGAGGTAACTCACCACCCTTGGCTTTTTTTTTAAACGGCGACCATTTTCTTCTCTTCAGGAGTTTCCCCCTTCATGTCCGATAATTAGACTGAGTCTGTTCTGGTCATTTCTGCCCCAGAGAAGGTTTCCGGGTGGCTGTATGTGTCTGACTCTAACCCCTCTGGCTTCACTATAGCATGGTGCAATGGTGCCACGCACACCACGCACACAGGCATCTCTCTGACGGCTCTTCCTGTCGATGTTTATGCTGTCATTGTTGTTGATGTTGTGGGCTGTCCATTGCACCTTGATCTTAAAGCTGTGTGGTTTGCAAAGCATGCTGTGTGGAGTGGCTAAACAACAGGCATGGCCGGAAAGACGTCACTACAACACGGGCGCTGTCGATATCCGCTTCTGTAACAGCATGTAGGATCTTTTCTCTTTTTTTGTTTCTCCTGCACCTTTTCCATCATCACTTCTGTCACGGTCATGATGAGTGGCCATTTTTGGTTTATTAATGATTGGAAGGGGGCGTTATTAGCCTCTCAGTTATTTTTCCTCTGAAAAAAAGTGCTTGCTGATGATTGTGAGAGGCTACTCTATGTTGCATGGATGGGTGATAAGGTCAGATATCGTCATGGAGTTTTTTTACTGATAACATCACACGGGTGACTCTGGGTAGCAGTCTTTTTTTAATGAATGACCGGTTAGCATACTGATGCATGACGGGAAGCAATTCAGGGGGACTTTTTCTTTTTTTGTTGGAATGAGACTGCCGTGAGAAGTGTGGTGTCATTTCTGATGCTTCAAAAAAGCTGTTTAATTTCAGACATGCAAGATGGATGGTAAAAAACAATGTTTTGTTTACACACACACTTGCATCCACCACTGCTGAAAAGAACACTAGATATCACGGAAGTGCATTTTGTTGTGACATCTTTTATTATTTGTCAGCATGAGTTCAGATTTCAGTTGCAAATGGCCTTGGAGATCAAATACACCATGCTTATGCCATTTGCTCTGGCTCTTAAATTCACGCTTTATTTTTTGACTTGCCACTAAAGCTCCTCTGCATGCATGATCTCGAAAGTCTTGCACTCCTCTCTGTCTGTGTGTGGGTGGTGAAGAATTAAAAATATGGAGGACGGAGAGAGAATGCAAGCAGTCGTTCCCTCTCCTGTCTATGTTTCCTTTCTTTTTATTGGTTCTCCTCCATCTCTCTCCACTCTTTTTCACCAGGCCAGTCTGTACGTCTGTCTCCCAGTCTGTGTCCCCACCTGCATTTCTGCTGTCCATCCCTCCCCATATCTCTGTCCATTTCCCTGTCCTGTGATGAAGTTAGGTTTGGAGAAGTTTGATTTTAAGTAACTATTTTGTCAGTTATTTGAATATAATCTGAGCAATAATGACAGGTAGCTTGCCTCCTAAGGTAGATTTGTTTTACTTCTGATATTTTCTGTTTCCATTTGTTTGCTCCTTTATCAACTTTTGATCTGTGTTTGTAGTGAGAGGCTAGGTCGTTGTCACATGGCTGATACTTGTAGGTGACTGTTGACACGTGACCTGTTACATTACTTCCTCTCTACCAAGAAGTGGGGGTTGCTTTTCATTACCTCGTTTTGTTTATGTTTTTTTTTGGTTCATCATTTCTTTCTTACATATATTTTCTCTATTTCCCTGATGATTTTTGTATGTTGTCGTTGTTGTCAGTCTCCACGGTAACTGCTCGCGTGTCCTCACGCCGTTTCCCTGGCAACGGTAAGTTGTGTACACATGGCATCATCTTTGAATGACCCCTCCCCCCACCCCATCCATCAAAAAAAAATCTATAAAAAGCACCCAACACCCAAATGAAGGCCCTCTTTACTGATAGGAGCCTGATTGATTGACAGAAGCTGATTGGCTAATCTTGTGATTGATTGGGGAGGTGGTGAATGAAACGATTACGAGGTTAGCCATTGATCGCATGGCATTATAAAGGCCACTTGTATAACTGAATGTACTGCATCTATCTGCAAGTGCAACAACTATGACTACCACTTCTTATGCATTCATTCCAATCACCTCTAACTGCATTCAGCATTTAATTCCAGAGCTGTATCCTGCATGGTTTACTCTCTTTCTCGTCATCTGTATGACGCCATATAGTACTATGTCATCTCTCTGTGTCATGTGTCAGCTAATAGCTGCATTTCTGCACCTTAGTGGGACAGCATGCTGAAGCATGAGTGCTATGTTAGCTTTACTCGAGAGAGGATACTAGTTGTCTGTATATCATGGTGTACTGTAGTACTTGATAATCACTTTCTGTACCACTTTGTAGACCGCAGACAGTTGTAGAGGTTTGGCTGTTAAGACTTAAAATTCTAATTCAAGATATATACCTAGATTAATATATTACACCCCATATAAGATGCTTACCTTAAGCCAATCTTCTTTTCATTAGTAATATGTACATTTAAGCATTTCAGTCCTTTGTAATAAAGGAAAAAAGCTGCTATAAATTAATTTGAAGACCCCATCAAAGCAAACATAAATGCAACTGATTAAGACACGGCAGATTTGTTCCGATTCCTTTAAAGAGGTGTCCTTGTTTTACTTTTCGATCAGTTTGGTTCTGGATGGTGTGTGTTGGTGGTTCTGTGGTTCGAGGTCTCTGGTGTGCAAAACTGATCTGGAATGCCTGGCAGTGTTTCGCAACCATGGTTTGATTTGATTTTTTTTTGAGGAATGATATTTGCATCCCCCATTCTCTCTGTCTTTATTTAGTATTCTCTCTCTTTGTTCTTGCTCCATTTATCATTTCTCCATTGTTGCTCCTGTACAGTTAGATCCAATGTAGGCAAACGGTCGGATGTACTTTTGTATGTGTGTATCGCATCTTGTTGTTTCTGTTTGTTCATTAGAAGAATTGCACATTTGGATGGATTGTTCACTCTCTCTCTTCTCCACATCATGTATGTGTTTTTATGTGTCTTTTCATGTGGACTGGCTCCTTCTCCTGCATCCCTCTATATTTCTCTGTCGTTCTCTCCCTCCCCTCCTTTTTCTGTATGATGTGTATTGGACTGGGAGGGCTGCCAACCTTTTTTCGATTGGTCTCTTGCTGCATCTGATGCTTGCTGATTGGCTAGTTTTTGCTCACCTCTGGTGATGTGATACGCTCTTGATTGGCTGCGTGTAATTTGTGTATGAACTCTTTGATGTTTTTTGCATTGTGTTCAACTGATGAATCTGCAGCTTAATTCACCTTCTTTTCCCTCCTTTTTTAAAGGTAGCGATACAATGTTCTTGGATTTCTTTTTGAATGCTTTTGTTATGAAATATTTTATTATTTGATTTGTTCTGTGTGCCAATGGTTGCATTGTTTGTGTGCAAAACTGCCTGACTTACTCACCAGGATCCTTGTTTTCAATGTCTTTCTCCTTTTTAAAAGAAGTGCATGCATCAAATACCATCGCTGCTCATCAACAGAATTAACCTCTGTCATAAGTAAACAAAATCAAGTATAATTACACCTCACATCTAAAGCACCACATGAAGACGCTGATCATCATGTGCCGAGTATCTCCCTCATATCTCACAGAATACATTCAGTTAAAGGAAATGTAAACTATATTGTGATTGGATTCTACATCCCTTTGAAATTCCTCAGTGCTTGTTTATCCGCTATATTGAGTTGAATAAGCTCCTGACCTTTTTTTTTCTGGTGTCCAGGTGAATAATGCCACAGCCAGAGTGATGACAAACAAGAAGATGGCGACCCCGTACTCTAACGGAGAGGGCCTCGCTACTCTGCCATACGGTAATGCAATCTTTACAATCTGTTTTGATAAACTGTGACAGTGTTTGATAATATGGCAGTCATTATGAGTTTCGAGAGTAATCCATTATATCCCATATAATTTTTATGAAGTTTCACAATAGAACTGTGTAGAAATACAACAACATTTCTATGAAAAGAACAATTATAATGAAACTTGATTTTGATATAATAATAATAATAATACAAGAAATTCAGTGCTTTACAGTAAGCAAAAATAAACATAGATTAAACTAAAAGAAGTGGTTACAATGCCATTATTAATGTAAAATGAAATGATAAAATCCACTTAATAATGGCAATACAAATTAAGTAATTAAATATACAATACATTCCTATGTTTGTATTATTCATATGTACATGCAGCAGCATCAAAAGGCCTCGGTTTTCTTATTCTCTGATATTAATTTAGTCTAAATGACTGTTTAAGTATTATAATATTAACTTGTCCTTGTGGTGACAGATGGGCTCTGTGCAGACAGACCGTCAGGAAGTTTAAAATATTCCCTCTAAACTGTCTTTGTTTCACTATAGCAGGGTGGAAGTTGAGTCCTATGGTTGGTGCCATGTACAGCCCTGAACTCTATACAGGTAAGACAAAAAGGATAATTAAACGAGTCTGATTAAGAAAAAGACGCACACTTTAAATTAAATTAAAATCTTAAAGGGACCTAAGACACTTTTCTTTCACCCTCTCTCCATCTCAGTACCAGGGTTCCCATACCCAGCAGCAGCAGCCGCAGCAGCTGCCTCCACCGCAGCGACCTTCCGAGGCGCTCACCTGCGCGGCCGCGCGCGGCCCGTCTATAGTGCGGTCCGGGCGGCTGTGCCTCAGCCCGCCATCCCCACCTACCCTGGGTAAACACACACACACACACACAAATAACATTGATAACTAAACCAGCAAACTATTATTGATAATAAAAGCTAGACATGTTGTTATGCATATCACCCTCTTCTTAAATGCATGTCTTTGATTGGTAGAAAAATAATACGTCATTGTGCATGCTGTGTGATTGAATACATTTTTAATGGAATATTGACATTGTAATTTGCTGAGCTGAAATACCATTTCCTTGTACCGCAGAGGTGATGATGATATGATACTTTAGTGATCGAATAGAGTAGTATTTATCTTTTAATAGACATTTGTCTCACAGTACTATCACTCTAATGTTTGTACATATGTATACAAAGAGGTGGTATTTTGTCTTGCATGTTGCACGGTGTGTAATAATATCACCCTTCTTTCTTTTCTCTCTTTCACAATCTGTTGTGCCCCGCTTTCTCACCTTTCTCTCCTAAATCGTCACTCAATTATTTTCTACAATGCCCACATGGTGGCGCATCGCACCATCTTTTTGTTTGGACTTTCCACCACCGCTCCTCTCTTCCTTCCCTCCTTCCTATGTCGTCTCTCTCTCAGTGTGATGGCCTATCAGGATGGCTTTTACGGTGCAGCTGATCTCTATGTAAGTATGCCTCTCTCTCCTCTACTGCTCACTCCTCATCTACGATTTCCCCCTCTTGCCTGTGGGTTTTCAAGTGTGAAACGACACGGACCAAACCCATAGAGACGTGTACTTCTGGGTGTTTTGTTTCATCACAGCTAGAGACATTTTTTTCCCCCTGATTTAATCTTAGATAACAAATAAATTACACTCATCACTTTAGTTTCCATGAACCATCTCATATATCTTTTAAACAATGCATACATATATATTAGTCGCAGTACATTCAGGAGTAGAAGCCTCTAGGGTTTGTCTCTGTGCATTTTTGAGTTTAGTTTGTACCAATGTGATTATGAGTGTGTGTATGTGTGTGCGTGTGTGACCAGGTTGACAATAGCTGTTTCTGTTCTCTCTGTAGACTAGTGTTTCAGGACATTAGTGGCAGATTGCCCCAGGTAGGGTTGACACACTCTGTGTGAGAGCCAGTGTGCATCCTCCTCGTCTCCAATGACTGCGTGCTGCTAGACATAATTGACCATCTGAGATTGAAATGCCTTCTGTCTTCTTCTACTAACTCACTGGATTCTGACATGGGTGGAGTTGCGGAAGGGGGAGAAAATAATTATGTTGAAATCTGAATTACGGAATAATTACACCACATAAAACCTCCATTCACAAATAATCTACAGGAGAGAGGTACATTATGGGTAACTTAGGTGCAGTATATATGGTTGATACTTTTACCTATTACAAAGGGCAATAAATCCAGCTAACAATGTACATATTGTTCCCGAACTTAACATTTAGCTCAGTGTGAAAACAAATGCATTTTGTCTTGTTTTGGTGACTTCACACCAAAATTCATCTTTGAATTTATACTTTTGATAATGTTCTTATGGCAATACATATTTAAACTGATTTTATGAAATTATTTGACATTTTCATCACACACTTGTATTCCAAAATGTGAAAATAATTGAGGGTTAAAAAATACTGACAACACATTTTCACGTTTTGGTGTTTTCAATTAAATGTAATTTAGAAATATATATTGTACACAAACCTCAGTTAGTAATCTGCATTTCCATATATTAATACAAACAGGACTTGTACTAAACAATACATGAATAATAAAATGAAACGGGAGGACAGTTTCTATCAGCAGATAATTCAGACCCCTTCCAGGAATCTCCCTATCTGTTTCACCTGTGGCATGCTAACTGAATCAATGTTGGCATGCAGACATATTTACAAGGCTGACCCCTCCCCCTGCCAACCCCCCCCCCCCATTGTCTTCCCCGCTTTCCTTTAAACTATCTCTATCTGTTACGCTTTATTTCACTTCTCTTCACTTTCTTCATTCTCTCAGATAATCATTTAAACCTTTTCTGTTATTATTCTCTTTTCTTGACTCCTCTTCCTCACCCCCCCTCTCTCTTTTCATCCCTCTGTACTATTCATGTCAATTCCTTCTCCCCTTCCCCTTCCCCTCCCCCCAGTCCAGCTTCCCTCCCATAGCAGCAGCTGTGTGGTCCTGAATGCGGGGACTTGGTCTTGACTGATCCTCTAGGGTAGAATGCAGCGGTGTTTGTTTGTTTTTTAGGGATGTTTGGCCTAATATGCTCTACGTTCTGAGTTTGGGAAAGCATGCTGTGTCTGTCAGTGATTGGTCGCTGGCCCTGTGAGCGTGAGCGTATGTGTGTGTTTTTAATCTGACTGGCTGACTGTCTTCTTACACCTGTAGTTTATTTTGTGTCTGTTCATCAGCTGTTCATCCTCAACATAAATAATGACACAATCATCTTGCCACCCCTTCCCCTTTCTTTAACTGTGTGTTTTTGGTAGGGGAACCGGGGTGGGGCACAGTAATGGGTATGAACTCTCTCTCCCTCCATGTTCAACGCATAGTGGGAAAGATAAAAGCACTTTAATAATACACTGGGGAACGCTACAAACAGTAAGGCACATAATGTACAATTACAGATGTTGTTTTTGAGTTAGTCATGGAGGGAGAGACCGACACAGAGCCTGAGCTACATCCTTGTGAATGCTGTACTGCACCAGATTAGCCAGTTTTGCTGACTGTCTGCTTGTTAATCTTTCGCTCTCTTCTCAGCAGTTTTTCTCACAATGTAACCCTTTAGATGAACTAATAGTATTAGTGTGTAGAGAAAACAGCAAACTTTTAACAATAATTTATTCTTGTTTCTGTTCTGTCCCACCTCTCCCTTCATCGTTTCCTCTTGTCACAAACACACTACCCCCTTCCCTCTCTATCCTCTCCATCGCCTCATCACAGGGGGGCTATGCTGCGTATCGTTATGCCCAGCCGACTGCGGTAGCAAATCCGGCAGCAGCGGCGGCGGCTGCAGCAGCAGCTTACAGTGACAGGTGAGTGGACAAAGAGACCTCAGATGATGCTCTTTTTCAGCAACTTCTTCTACCACTAAGGAGACACACTGTCTAAGAAAGACAGACAAAAAAATTGAAGTGCAGTAACATTTCCAAAATGAGGTTACATATATCATTTAGCGAAATGTCCTTTTATTTTTCCTAAAAAATATTATGAGATAACTCATGTGTTACGCTTTTGTTTATTTTCAATAGCTACGGACGAGTTTACACAGCAGACCCTTACCATGCTGCGCTCAACCCAGCGGCCTATGGCGTGGGAGCAATGGTAAGTTCCCTCAGCCCATATCAGGTAAACAAATTAAAGAATAAGGCAAAGAATATATTATATTTTTGTCATTGTCAACAACTGTCATGAAAGAGCAAAACCAACAATGTGTTTGTCTACTTACATTAGCATTTATGTAGGATTGAAATTAACCTACAGTAATGTGGCTCACTGATTTATTTATTTTACAATAATGGAGGTCTGTGAAACAGAGGGAAGAGATATAACATGGTTTTGACTTCACAGAAAATACTTGTTAGACCAATACATTCACAGTTGTTTCTAGGTTATTTTCTTTTGTTTATTTACAATAAGACAAATATAGATCACCAGAATGATAATTTAATGTGTAAAGTGATTGTGACCATTTGACTAAGTGTTTGTCTTTTGTCG